>NW_028188490.1:463200-503200 GCF_964204655.1 Triturus cristatus
GGCTTCCGCCTCAGGAGTGTGGACTGCTGGCCACACCAACTGTAGATATTGTTGAAAACCCTTGGGAGCTCATGGTGATGTCTCTTGTGAATTCAAAAAGTTTTTTAATCCCCAATGTCCTGCAAACCTCAAAATGTCTGCCACATTTTCATTGCAATATTGTTCCAAAATTCTCACGCTGTAGAAACAAACCAATAATTATGTGTAAACTATCTGGTTTTGGAAAGGGGGTAATTTGGGTTTTTGGCCCGGTGCTTGGCGGCCATCTAGGGAAACCTACCTAACCCATACTTTTCTGAAAACTAGACATCCGGGGGCTTCCAGGGAGGTATGGCTTGCGTGCTTCCCCCAACTTTTCCTTACCCAGAATCCCCTGCAAACCTCAATTTTAGCTGAAAAAAAATCACTTTTTTCACACATTTTGGTGTGGGAAAGTTGTTGCATCACCCGGTAAAAATGGTGCCTCACTTGTGTGGGAGGCCCAAGTACCCGCGGCAGGCAAGGTCCCAAAACGTTGTGAGGCGAAATCCACATTGCCTATCAAAAAAATGTTTGGGCCCTTGCCTGCCGCGGGTACTTGGGCCTCCCACACAAGTGAGGCACCATTTTTACCCGGAGACCTGGGGGAACGCTGGGTGGTGGTAAATTTGTGTGAGCCCGGTGATGCCACAACTTTCCCACACCAAAATGTGTGAAAAAAGTGATTTTTTTCAGCTAAAATTGAGGTTTGCAGGGGATTCTGGGTAAGGAAACGTTGGGGGATCCACACAAGCCATACCTCCCTGGAAGCCGCCGGGTGTCCAGTTTTCAGAAATGTGTGGGTTTGGTAGGTTTCCCTAGATGGCCGCCGAGCACCGGGACAAAAACCCAAGTGACCCCCCTTGCAAAACCAGGTGGTTTTGCGATAGGCCACTTTGATGTCGCCTCACTACGTTTTGGGCCCTTGCCTGCCGCGGGTACTTGGGCCTCCCACACAAGTGAGGCACCATTTTTACGGGGAGACCTGGGGGAACGCTGGGTGGTGGTAAATTTGTGTGAGCCCGGTGATGCCACAACTTTCCCACACCAAAATGTGTGAAAAAGTGATTTTTTCAGCTAAAATTGAGGTTTGCAGGGGATTCTGGGTAAGGAAACGTTGGGGGATCCATGCAAGCCATACCTCCCTGGAAGCCGCCGAGTGTCTAGTTTTCAGAAATGCGTAGGTTTGGTAGGTTTCCCTAGATGGCCGCCGAGCACCGGGACAAAAACCCAAGTGACCCCCCTTGCAAAACCAGGTGGTTTTGCGATAGGCCACTTTGATGTCGCCTCACTGCGTTTTGGGCCCTTGCCTGCCGCGGGTACTTGGGCCTCCCACACAAGTGAGGCACCATTTTTACGGGGAGACCTGGGGGAATGCTGGGTGGTGGTAAATTTGTGTGAGCCCGGTGATGCCACAACTTTCCCACACCAAAATGTGTGAAAAAGTGATTTTTTCAGCTAAAATTGAGGTTTGCAGGGGATTCTGGGTAAGGAAACGTTGGGGGATCCACGCAAGCCATACCTCCCTGGAAGCCGCCGGGTGTCTAGCTTTCAGAAATGTGTGGGTTTGGTAGGCTTCCCTATGTGCCGGCAGAACTAGGGTTCAAAAACTACAGCTAGGCACTTTGCCAAAAAAGGGTCATCTTTCACTGCAAAATTGAGGTGTGACCACGTTGCGTTTTGCGCCGTTTCCTGTCGCGGGCACTAGGCCGACCCGCACAAGTGAGGTACCATTATTCTCGTAGGACTTTGGGGAACGCGGGGTGGGTGGAAATTTGGGGATCCACGCAGATTCCAGAACTTTCCATCACAGAAATGTGGGGAAAATGTGTTTTTTTTGTCAATTTTTTAGGGTTGCAAGGGATTCTGGGTAACAGACCATGGTGGGAGGCACTCAAGTCACCCCATCCTGGATTTCCCTGGGTGTCTAGTTTTCAAAAATATATAGGTTTGCTAGGATTCCCTAGGTGCCGGCAGGGCTAGGGTTAAAAAACTACAGCTAGTCACTTTGGCAAAAAAGGGTCATTTTTCACTGCAAAATTGAGGTGTGACCACGTTGTGTTTTGTGCCGTTTCCTGGCGCGGGCACTAGGCCGACCTGCACAAGTGAGGTACCATTTTTCTCATAGGACTTTGGGGAATGCGGGGTGGGTGGAAATTTGGGGATCCACGCAGATTCCAGAACTTTCCATCACAGAAATGTGGGGAAAATGTGTTTTTTTTGTCAATTCTTTAGGTTTGCAAGGGACTCTGGGTAACAGACCATGGTGGGAGGCACTCAAGTCACCCCATCCTGGATTCCCCTGGGTGTCTAGTTTTCAAAAATATATAGGTTTGCTGGGTTTCCCTAGGTGCCGGCAGGGCTAGGGTTCATAAACTACAGCTAGTCACTTTGGCAAAAAAGGGTCATTTTTCATTGCAAAATTGAGGTGTGACCACGTTGCGTTTTGCGCCGTTTCCTGTCGCGGGCACTAGGCCGACCCGCACAAGTGAGGTACCATTTTTCTCGTAGGACTTTGGGGAACGCGGGTTGGGTGGAAATTTGGGGATCCACGCAGATTCCAGAACTTTCCATCACAGAAATGTGGGGAAAATGTGTTTTTTTTGTCAATTATTTAGGTTTGCAAGGGATTCTGGGTAACAGACCATGGTGGGAGGCACTCAAGTCACCCCATCCTGGATTCCCCTGGGTGTCTAGTTTTCAAAAATATATAGGTTTGCTAGGTTTCCCTAGGTGCCGGTGCTGCAGATCAGAGCCTATAAATTCTCCCTACTTCCACGGACAGAGTAATTCTACAGTCACACGCATATACACTCATCATAAGCTAGGGCCCATCACACTAACATTCATTCTATTACTCTATCCACACTGAATATATGAGAGAAATCTTAAACAATCTGCGTCTAAAGCGAGGTCAATGCAACCTAAAGAAATCGTCTCGAGTCATGATTTTAAACACTGGAAATACATTTGTAACTCAATAAATGACAAAGAAATAACCACCCGACACTGGAATTCAAACAAAGGTTATCTTTTATCTAAATTAGTTTAAATGAAAATCAATCAATAGCAAAAACATTATTCTCATAGTTACCTATTCTAGCTAAGTGTCATTTGGGTCAGGACAGGTCTCTCAGTAAAATCTCCTGAGTTGCCGTCCTCTCAATCAGCGTCGATCCTCTCGAGCATAGGTTCGGGAAGAAGTGGCCTTAGACCCTCTCTAGTCTAACAATATTTATAGGGAAACTAACAAATTGAAAGTAACAAACAATCTCTAAATGTCCGTTGAGCCATTGAGCAGAGCGAGCAGGAAAGGATGGTGATTCGCAACATTTAGAAAACCACCGCTCACGAAAATCACAAAAATAAAAACACGGAAGAAGGAAGCTCAAACTTAAAAATGATACATCCATGAATGCTCTTCCTCGGAATCATAGTGAAGCCACCGCAAGTTTATCAGAGTTCATTGTGGCTTTATTCTTCTCCAAGGGCAATTGGCAGCGAGCCTGGAGCTGCTGTCCTCACGGAAACTTTTAATACAGTCAGAGGCCGAGGTCAGGTGGTTTCCAACCATGTTCAGCGAGGCCTCTCATCAAATTTCAACTACTCGAATGCAGGCTGTAAATATCGGCCATCTTGGATTAGGCCAAAACGGACCATCTTAATTAAAAGAAATACAAAACAACGTTACTACATCGTAATGATAATGCAGTGTTAATACCCACTAATACCCTTATGTGTATGCAATTATCTAGCCATCTGCAACATAAAGAAGCATTAAAGCACGTTATTTTAAAGCGCAAACACAAAACAAATAACACTTTAGCCACACATATTTGATTAATTTGCTCACCAACTTAGTTCATGTATTAATTAGGCAACATAAATGCATTCCCGCGTATAATTCTTTCATTAGTAATGTTGATTAGTCAGAAACTTTAACAAAATTAATAATTAATTATCAGTAATTTTAATTATGACATAAAACATAAACTGGAGTTTAAATCTCAATACATTTTCTATAGAAAACCCTGCTCCAGCAATCCCCCCTTTGGTGATATATATCACCACAAAAACCAACCCCAAAAAAAAAAAAAAAAAAAAAATGTAGTCCCCATTTTTAGGAGAAATTGAAATGTCTTTTACAACACTACACACCAGACTCTCTTTCATCATCCCTCTTCGACTCCAAGTAAACAATTCTCAATTCTTCTAATTCTATTTCTTGTGGGTCTCTCTTTGACCTCTTTTGTTTCTTTTCAGTATTCTGTCTTATTATTTTCTTTTTCCCTCCCCTGTTTTTACAACACAAACACCCTAATCTAAGTATTAATAAGGCAACAATCACACATGTCAAAGGCAATAATATCTTACCAATAATGGTACTACCTATCTTAGCAATAAAACTCTTAACAGCAACTATCTTATTAGCTATTTTAGTCCAGATACTTTCAGCTTCCAGTGGTACTAATTCTTCATGCAAATCAGTAATATTTTTGATATAGACCTTTAGATCTTTGCTTTCGTCAGGAATGCAAGTGCAACAATGTTGAACTTTCAGCATTCCACAAACTCCACCCTCTTTGGCCAAAAGAATATCAAGGGCAAGTCGATTTTGCATAGACATGGCACGTACGGCAATCATCTCCGTATTTACTAAAAGAAACCCTCCAGCGGTACTTGTCGATAAACGATCCACCACTGT
The DNA here is from genome assembly GCF_964204655.1 of Triturus cristatus. Lineage (NCBI taxonomy): Eukaryota > Metazoa > Chordata > Amphibia > Caudata > Salamandridae > Triturus > Triturus cristatus. Next base: position 467,924 of record NW_028188490.1, read on the forward strand.
TGACAGTTTCCGAATTCCATATGCATTTAATGAAATTCCCACTGCTGGAATTAAAGCTCCAAAAATATCACCTACAATTTCTGACCAAGTTTCTCTCTTAAAGCGTGTTAGTAGATTAATGTGTTCTACATCTTCTATCTTATCTATATGGAAAATCTTTGGAAAGACCAGGCCAACATAACACGTGCCATACCAATGGTCAGGCAACCTGTAATAAGCCTTATTCCCACAAATATAATACACTCCCGGGAAAACTGGATCTTCTCCTCCCTTGAATCCCCATCCTGTTGCAATAAAATATGTATCATGGCACTCACTAGTCCCAACAAAATAGCTATCATATTGGGATTTCCTTCTGGTAATGCATAGTTTACCCTTCTGTGGTGCATCTAAAGCCAAAGTTGGACTGGCCCCATTCCTCAACTCCTTTCCCATCTCAATATCCCATATTGTCTCACTCATTTTATATTTCCCTGCCTTTTCATGCATGCTCACTCTCCTTTTCTCTACCATGTCTAGGAAAGCCCTTTCTTCTTCTTTCAAACTACAAGTTAAATTGTTTCTAAAAATGTAATCTAATGTTAATACTTCTGTCTCAATAAAAATCTCACCAAAAATGTTAGCTTCTTTAGCTGGATTCAGCTTTTTATTCATAGGCAATTGCCCAAAAATGTTATCTTTGTTAGACATCCCATAATCTATTTTCCCTAACAAATAAAAAACACTACTTAACCCCTTCCATGCGGGGCGGATTCCCCCGCTGTGCTGACCGTTACCTGCGCGGGCGTGGTCATGACGGAACGGTTCCGTCATGAGCACAGCTCAACCGACGCTCATGACGGAACCGTTCCGTCATGAGCGTCGAAGGGGTTAACACACTACATGAAATCCCATACGTAGCTGGTAAATGATGATAAATAACACCCTCTGAAACGGATGCAGGCAATTGCATACAAACGTAGCAATCCCTAACTTCCATTGTCCTTACGTATTCGTACCACAACTTTGAAAAAACATTGCTAGAAAAATCATTAATTGACCTATCTTTATGTATGTAAATGTTACTAATTCTAGTTGGAACTACTTTCTGTGAACTCTTCTCTATGTTAGTCACATTCTCAGCATGTATTCCAAAAGTATCTATTGTAACCCTAAAGGTAACCAGTAAAGCAAGTACACCCCATAATAGCATTAATAGTCCTGTACAACAGCAGCACATTCTACACCATCTTTTCAACTTTGATTATTTTCTGTGTTAGCCATGTTTTTACTCTGGCAGTGTCTTTTGACTTAGCCTCTACTACTTCACTACTGACTTTCTAGAACTCTAGAATATTTCAAGCAGCTAATTTTAGATTTTCTTTTTTTTTTTTTCACTCCTCTCCAAGTGACTCCTTTAGTTCACTCAATTTGGATTTTCATCACTTTTCACTTCTTCTTCAGCAACATCAAATTGTATCAGATCTTCAACATCCTGAGCATCTGACTCTTCTCCAATGTCAGTCAAGATAACTTTCAGGATTCCAACAGTTTTCTCCTCCTCAACCACTTCTCGTAAGGTCCCCTCTGGATTTCCTTGACTTTCTGCCTCTTCACCTTCAGACAGTGCCACGTACGTCCATTCCGGTGACCTATACTTCTGGTTAGGTTTTCTGATTCTCTTGATCTCCTCTGGTTCTTTTGAGACCTTTTGTTTATCACTCTTTGCTTGATTCTGACTAGACACCTCATTCACCTGTTCAGCTTTCGATGAATTTGCTCGTGTCAGTCTGTACCTTAGCCTCTTTATCCTGTTAGGCCAAAGATCTCCTCTTACAACCCTTTTTGGTCTCACTTCTTTCCAATTTCTTTCTCCGATCCAAGTTCTCTTTCTCAGAACTCGACCCTCTGGTTTCTCATTCTCACTCTCATCTGATTCTGTTTCATTTGCCTGTTGTCCATGAACAATTTTCTTTTGCTCCACAGTTTTTCCCACCACCGATTGAGATTTCCCTATTTCTGTCCCTCCTCGGGTCTCCGACACGCAATCTTCTTGCTGTCTACTTGTCCCTTCACCTAGCTTGTCAGGAATGTTCCCTACACCTCCTCGGGGGTCTTCCGCAATCTGTCCCTCTCTATCTTCTTCTGACCCTACTTCTTCAGGAGTAATCTCAGGTGGATTTTCAATCTCTTCATCCGATTCAGGTGTAGTCTCTGTGGATTTGTTCTTTTCTCCTCTTTCTTCTTCACTGCTTGTTGGAACTTCAGGCACTCTTACAGAATCCGACCTCTCCTCTGAGACCCTCAATGTTTCTCTTGAAGTCTCTCTCGGAAAGAAAAAAGAATCACCTGACTCTCTTTCTCCTTTTCCCCTTTCAGGATTCTTTTTTCTTCTCACTGGTTCAGTCTCTGCATCATCACTAGAATCTGACTCTTCAAAATACTCTTTACCAGTCCCATCCTTTGGATTCGGAACTCTTAGAGTATGACTTGCATGAACCCAGTTTTTCACACCAGCACACTTTACTGCAGTTGTCGTAGTCAGAATGACTTGTCTTGGCCTTCCCCACCTTGGAACCAAGCAATTTCTTCTTCTGTGCACTTTTATCCTCACCCAGTCCCCTGGACTCAGATCATGGGCTTGCTTCTTTTCAAGTGTGGTGGCGTCTTCGCCAACCTGGTGAAACACAGAATGAACTGCGTCAGCCAGGCCTTTACAGTAATCCAAAATCATGTCATCAGTTATTGTCATGAACTTGTTGACAGGCACGAAAGCATGTCTCATCGCACGTCCCATCAATATTTCATGTGGACTCAGCCCTGTGGTTCTATCTGGAGTAGACCTAATAGTCATTAGCACTAGAGGCAAGACATCAGGCCATTTCATTCCAGTGGCTAAGCACATCTTACCAATTCTATTTTTGATTGTGCCGTTCATCTGTTCAACAACACCAGAAGCCTCTGGTCTGTATGCACAATGTAGCTTCTGCTGTATGCTCAATGCTTTACAAATTAAACCCATGAGCTGATTGTAGAACTGTCCACCTCTGTCTGACTCAATTGTCACTGGGAACCCGTACCTAGGAATCAACTCTCTTAACAGTAACTTTGCCACTGTTATTCCATCATTTCTCCTAGTCGGATAGGCTTCTACCCATCTTGAGAACAAATAGACTACCACTAAAACATACCTCAATCTATTCACTTGGGGCATTTCAATGAAATCAATTTGCATTCTGGTAAAAGGACCTCCTTCTCTGCCTATTGTTCCTAGGCTCACCACTGTCTTCTTTCCAGTATTGAACTGCTGACAAATCAAACATCTTTGACAGATGCTCTCTGTAATCAGCCTGAACTTTGCATTGTACCAGGTTTGCTTAAAGGACCTAATAATTGCGTCCCTCCCCAGATGTCCCTGGCCATGATACATTCTTGCCATTGTTGATAACATCGAGTTAGGCATGACTGGTCTTCCATCTCTATAGATCCAAACATGATCTGTCTCTCTTGGGGCACAACCTGCCTTGATCCAATCTCTCATTTCCTCATCTCCTGCTTCATCCTGCAACTGTTTCACTTCATCCCACGTTTCCAGGACATTAGTAAACATCACAGAACAAAAAGACATTTCCCTCTCTCGTCCCCTGTTAATCGAATGATTGTTCTTTGCACAATACTGTGCTATGTCATTGGCAAAACGATTACCAAGAGTAACAAAATCATCTCCTTGTCCATGAGCAGCACATTTTACAACTGCTAGTTCTTTAGGCAGCTGTATCGCCTCAAGCAACTTCCCAATCACTTCAGCATTCTTTATAGGAGTCCCACTCGACCTCAAGAAACCTCTCTGTAGCCAAAGTTGGCCAAAATCATGAACCACTCCAAATCCATACTGACTATCAGTCATCACAGTCACTCTCAGATTCTACCCAATCTTGCAAGCTTTCGTCAATGTCACCAATTCAGCCACTTGAGCAGATCTTACTCCTTTCAAAGACGAAGCTTCCATAACTTCTGAAACCTTGCACACAGCATATGCTGCACTCAGCACACCATCATCAGTTCTCAGACATGATCCATCCACAAACAACACATGATCACTCTCAGATAGTGGCAAATCTCTTATGTCTGGTCTAGGTTTTGTGCAGTAATCAAGCACATCCAAACAATCATGATCAACATCATCTCCCACATTCACATTTTCAGCATCTGGTAAAAGTGTTGCTGGATTCACATTCACACATCTCTCAAGAGTCACATTTGATGCTCCCAGAATGATTTTCTCATATTTAGTCAGCCGACTATGTGACATATATTGAGTTCTGCTTCTTGTCAAAAGAATAGCAACATCATGAGGTACGAACACCCTTACAGGATATCCCATTATTATACCCTCACTCTGTTCCAAACTTCTGCATGTAGCAGCTACTGCTTTCAGGCAACCTGGCAAACCCACAGCTACGGGGTCAAGTGTTGATGAGAAGTACGCAATTGGCCTCCTCAGTTGTCCATGTTTCTGAATTAACACTGAAAGTGCACATCCAATTCTCTCACTACAATACAACTCAAACTCCTTCTCATAGTCTGGCATTCCCAAAGCAGGAGCTTCACACATTCTGCTCTTCAACTCTTCAAATGCTGCCATTTGTTCTGCATTCAGTTCCAATGGGTCTCTTACCTCACTTTTAGTCAACTTAATCAGTGGCTTTGCTATCAGGGAAAAATTACTTATCCACTGACGACAATAACCCACCATCCCCAGAAACATCCTCACTTCTCTCTGTGTCATTGGGGCTCTCATTCCTCTGATAATTTTGATCCTGTCATCGGTCACCTTTCTCAGACCTTTTTCAATATTGTGTCCAAGATAATGCACCTCTTTCTTGCAAAATTGCAATTTGGCTGGAGATACCTTTAACCCTCCATCCGCCAGATGATTCAGTAAAGCTATGGTATCTACTTCACAAGCTTCACGTGTCTTCGATGCCACAAGTAGGTCATCGATGTACTGCACTAGTACTGAGCTTTCAGGCATGATCAAACTCTCCAATGATTTGTTCAGTAACTGATTGAATATCGAAGGACTCTCTGTATACCCCTGTGGGATACGACACCATGCTAAAATACGCTGTCCAAACCGAAATGCAAAAATTCGGCTGGCTGTCATGATGCAATGGAATTGAAAAGAAAGCATGACACAAATCAATTACCGTGTACCACTCAGCATCATGAGGAATCTGATACAAAATCACTGACGGATTTGGCACAATGGGACAACATGCCACCACAATTTTGTTAACTTTTCTCAAATCTTGTACAATCCTGAACTTTCCATTAGGTTTCTTTAGCCCCATTATCGGTGAATTACACGGGCTACTCAGTAACTCTCTCAAAACGCCCTGTTGAATCATCTTGTCAATTATAGGGGTTATTCCCTCAATTATTTCTGGTGTCAATCTGTACTGTGGGATATTAGGATAAACAATTCCTTCTTTCACTGAAATCTTCACTGGATCTACATTATTCATCAATCCCACATCTTCTCCAGTAAAATCCCAAACTGCTGTTTTTACTGTGTGTCTCAACTCTTGAGGCAAATCATCTGGATTAAACACAGCATATGTACCAACAATCTCACTTTCTCTATTATCTAGAGTCATCCTGTACAAAACATCCTCATCTGGTGTCTCAAAAGCTATTCCATCCGGAGTACAGAAAATTGTGCAATTCATCTTACACAATAGGTCCCTACCTAACAAATTCACTGGACTAGTGTCACAGACTACAAATCTGTGCATGTCTGAAAATTTCCCTATTCTTACCCTTACTGGTTCAGTAAGACGAGTCTTAATCTGTGTATTTGCTACACCAACCACTTGGATTGCTTCATCCGAGAGAGGAAGATTTCTTATATCTGCTGACCTGACAGTTGATCTCGTCGCTCCTGTGTCTACCAAAAAAGTAACACTCTCCCCATTTATTTTCCCATCTATAAATGGTCCTGCCTGGTCTATTTCTAGAGTTGCTCCAAGTATGCACTCTTCCTCCTCTCTTCGGCACCGTCAATAGTCCCCTTCAGACTCACTCCCCTCATTCTTTAGCCAGTACTGTTGTACCGGGTTTGAACGTCTCGGTTTGTTTACCTGCTCATCATTGTAGAATCCCGAGTCCTGGTTATACTTTTGGGACCCTCTATTCTGCGGCAAGGGCGGTTTTGGCTCTTGACTCTGCTGTCTGACAACCTTCTGCTGTTGTTGCTGATGATTACACCCCTCGTTCTGCACCTGTTGATTCAATGATTTATTCTCATTACTCACTAATGGTGGATTGGTACACTCGGATCTCCAATGCCCCAATTGTCCACAGTTGTGACATGGGAACTTCTTCTTTGCTTCTTCTAAATTCCCCTTTCCCTTTCCTGTGCCATATCTGGGCCTATTTCCTGGATTATTTGCTTGTTCCACCATCTGTGCTTCTTGTCTTTCTGCAACTTTCACCTGTGCCCACATTGCTTTTTCTTTTAGCTTTCTCTGTTTTGCCTCAATCTCATCACTGAAGTACTTTGCATGTCTCAAGATTTCATCAATCTTTTTACTCTGCCAGTCAACTGTGTGCTCACGAATTCTTTCACTGATTTCAGGTCTCAAGCCATATACAAACCTGTATACAAAATGACTCAAATCCTTATCACCCAGGTGTTCATCTCCACTGAACTGTTTAAAAGCCAGTATCAACCTTTCATAAAAAGCATGAACTGATTCTTTCGCTTCCTGATGTGTTCGATCTATCTTAACCCAGTCTGTCTCTTTCGGGGGTACTTTATTCTTCAGGAACACAATAACCTGTTCATACTTCCTCATGACCTCTGGGTCTGGAGCTCCTGTTTTCGGATATCTTTGGTACTCCTTAGCAGGCCAATCTACAACTATTTTACACTCTGCCCACAAGTCTGCTGGAACAATGATATCAAACAGACTATTCAGGTCAATCCACAGCACTTTTGACAATTTCACAAACCTGTCTACCTGCCTATACAACTCGACGGGCTTTTCTCTCAGTCGAGGAAAATCATTCGTAAATGACAAAATATCCTGTCTAGTCCATGGAACATGTACATATCCTCCTCCAGGAATCTCTCTCATAGGATAAGCATCCATTGTTTTTTCTTTTTCTCTCATAGGAAAAGCTGAGTAAGTCCTGTCCACTGAATCTTCCCTTTTCTTGTACCATCTATCCTTCCACTTTTTTACATCACCCCATTTTCGCAATAAGGCAATCATTTCCTTAATCTGCCCTGTTCTGCCAACACCATTTAGATTTTCAATGTCTTTATCCGAGAAGTCCACTCTGTAAGGCTTCTGCAAAGCTTTCACCTTATCCATGTCAACTCCCATTTCACTCGCTATACTCTTTAATCTGTCATGTATACTCTTAGCTCTCCAGGTGATACTCTTACACATGTATAACAACTCTCCATCATGATGATTTTTCAATATTTCTGTAGGAATTGTTCCTGCAATAAGCTCTTCCAATTCCATGCGCAACCTGGCTACATCAATTGCCTGTGAATCTTTATCCTTCTTTTGAAGAACTTTCAACCAATCATTCAAATCCTCAGCTGTTATTTCTGTAGACTTTTTCACTGCACCCACTTGTTCTGCCATCCTCTGTGGTTCCAAAATTGTTCCTCCCAAACAACCAGTATTCAATCCTGAATTAAGCTGTACATCTGATCCTCCACTACATGTGTCATGTCTCAGCTGTCTCATATTATTTTCTCCCGTCCTCATTCCTGATTCCTCCAAAGAACAAGAACCAACCAAACCATTTCCTACATAGGGAACCATCAAACCATTTTCACCCATTCTTTGCTTATGAAAAATAGGCATAACCGGACCAATGGTTACAGGCACTGTAACAGCTTCTAGATTTTTCGTTAGCTCTCTAATTTTCTCAGTCAGCTCAGATGTGGTTCTGGCTAATTCTCTTGTTTTCTCATCACCGATCTGATTCTCTCTCTCTCGCTCTCTCTCTCTCTCCCTTTCCGTGAAAGAGCTACCACTTTTCAAATCAGGTGTCACAATATCAGTTTTAACAATTCGCAAAGTATCTCTTATGGGAGTAGCAACTGGCGTTCTCTCTTCTGGTTCTGGTCTATATGGTGGCGGTCTCTTATAGATCATGTCATCCAAGACTTCATCCTCATAATCATTAGCCCCATACCTTCTCACTTCTGCATCAGGCACCTTTTCCGTACCCTTCCTCTCTTCCTTCTCTTCAACTGTCCTCATAGGATATAATCCCTCTGACATACTAGCATCTCGCCATCTCCTCATTCGATCATGATGAGTTTCACGATCATATTTTCTCCCGAAAATATACCTATAATTGCCTCCACTCCTCTGCTTTTCTCGCTCATGCACCTCATCTTCCCATTCCACCAACGCCTCAAACTGTGTCGGTCTAGGTCTAGGCTCTAGACACATCATCTTTTCCCGTAAATTTCTCAACACGGCCAGATTAAATGAACCATGTTCCGGGAACGCTAAAACACCATCGTCTTTAGTGTACTTAGCCCAATTGTCTAACCATATACAGGTATGATACCCATATTTCGCAACCATGAAGGATGCAGGAGTTCTTGTCGGAGGTAGCAATTCACCTTCTCTAGTTATTATGTCTTTATCCTTGTCGAACCACCTTTTAATTTTACCGAACAAGGATTTCTTCTTCTTTTCCTCCGTTTGGTAATACATTTAAACGTTTACCACTATTCTCTAGTCCCTTCCGCAACTGTACGATCTCTTGTCCAATAACAGCACGACTCACACTAACGCACCAATCCTTGAGCGTCTACGTCACCCTGTACTCCTTCCAATCCCTGCGCGGCTCACACCAACGCACCAATCCCAGCGCGAGCACTGTTTTGATCCACTGCCCAATCACAGCACGGTCTTTCTCTGACTCTCTGACGTCAGTAATCGCTGCAGACGCTTCTGCTCCTGTCTCCTGTCACTCGTCTACCCCTCCTTTACAAAACCTTCTCAGTAGACTTCGTTTCAGATTCTACAAAATCCATTAGTTACAACATATAAACATCTGCATTGTCTGCTTCGCTAACCACAGAATAGATTGCTTGTACATAGGCTTTTGGATTCATTGATTTATTGGTTGATGTTGATATATGTACTAATACTATATGTTGAAGTTGTTGTATTGAGTTATATGTAGTGTGTACGGCTTCTGGAACGTGGGGAGCTGGTGACGGTTCCGTAGTAGGGCAGAGGGAAGTGAGTGCTGCTCTCGGGAAAGACGGGATTGTTGGCCCTGTACGTATGCGGGGAAAAACGTGTGACAATTGAAGTTGCGCGTCACATTGTTTGGGTTCGGAATCAGTGACATTGTTGTGTGTTACTATTAGAGACATATTTTCAGTATAAAAGGAGTGCGTATGGTAGCGAAGGTTATCTGTGAAACTCTGGTCTTAAGTCCCAGGGATCCGTAAGGTTTGCCGTTAAAGCTTACTGCTGGATAAGTAATAGGTATTCTCTGAGCTTGTTTGAAGGACTGGGCAGAGGTAAGCGCTGCTTGGTTAACGTGTGTTATAATTCTATAGTGGGACAGACTGTTCGCTGTTCTCGGGAAAGGCAGGATTCTGTGAGGATGTACTACATTTTTCTGGTGTGAAAGTGCGTGAATGTATGAGCATTTAGTTGATTGTGAGACTCTTTGGAGCATTCCTGGAGGAAACAGTTAATGGATGCATGTTAGAAGGGCAGAGTAAAGGGATGTGCTACTGTGTCAACGAAAGTAATAGTTCCGTAGTAGAGCAGAGGTAAGCGCTGTTCTGGAGAGAAGCGGGATTCTTGTGAGAAAGAATTTTCTTTACTATTCTGTGGTTAGCGAAGCAGACAATGGAGATGTTTATATGTTGTAACTAATGGATTTTGTAGAATCTGAAACGAAGTCTACTGAGAAGGTTTTGTAAAGGAGGGGTAGACGAGTGACAGGAGACAGGAGCAGAAGCGTCTGCAGCGATTACTGACGTCAGAGAGTCAGAGAAAGACCGTGCTGTGATTGGGCAGTGGATCAAAACAGTGCTCGCGCTGGGATTGGTGCGTTGGTGTGAGCCGCGCAGGGATTGGAAGGAGTACAGGGTGACGTAGACGCTCAAGGATTGGTGCGTTAGTGTGAGTCGTGCTGTTATTGGACAAGAGATCGTACAGTTGCGGAAGGGACTAGAGAATAGTGGTAAACGTTTAAATGTATTACCAAACGGAGGAAAAGAAGAAGAAACCCTTGTTCGGTAAAATTAAAAGGTGGTTCGACAAGGATAAAGACATAATAACTAGAGAAGGTGAATTGCTACCTCCAACAAGAACTCATGCATCCTTCATGGTTGCGAAATATGGGTATCATACCTGTATATGGTTAGACAATTGGGCTAAGTACACTAAAGACGATGGTGTTTTAGCGTTCCCGGAACATGGTTCATTTAATCTGGCCGTGTTGAGAATTTTACGGGAAAAGATGATGTGTCTAGAGCCTAGACCAAGACCGACACAGTTTGAGGCGTTGGTGGAATGGGAAGATGAGGTGCATGAGCGAGAAAAGCAGAGGAGTGGAGGCAATTATAGGTATATTTTCGGGAGAAAATATGATCGTGAAACTCATCATGATCGAATGAGGAGATGGCGAGATGCTAGTATGTCAGAGGGATTATATCCTATGAGGACAGTTGAAGAGAAGGAAGAGAGGAAGGGTACGGAAAAGGTGCCTGATGCAGAAGTGAGAAGGTATGGGGCTAATGATTATGAGGATGAAGTCTTGGATGACATGATCTATAGGAGACACCATATAGACCAGAACCAGAAGAGAGAACGCCAGTTGCTACTCCCATAAGAGATACTTTGCGAATTGTTAAAACTGAGATTGTGACACCTGATTTGAAAAGTGGTAGCTCTTTCACGGAAAGGGAGAGAGAGAGAGAGCGAGAGAGAGAGAATCAGATCGGTGATGAGAAAACAAGAGAATTAGCCAGAACCACATCTGAGCTGACTGAGAAAATTAGAGAGCTAACGAAAAATCTAGAAGCTGTTACAGTGCCTGTAACCATAGGTCCGGTTATGCCTATTTTTGATAAGCAAAGAATGGGTGAAAATGGTTTGATGGTTTCCTATGTAGGAAATGGTTTGGTTGGTTCTTGTTCTTTGGAGGAATCAGGAATGAGGAAGGGAGAAAATAATATGAGACAGCTGAGACATGACACATGTAGTGGAGGATCAGATGTACAGCTTAATTCAGGATTGAATACTGGTTGTTTGGGAGGAACGATTTTGGAACCACAGAGGATGGCAGAACAAGTGGGTGCAGTGAAAAAGTCTACAGAAATAACAGCTGAGGATTTGAATGATTGGTTGAAAGTTCTTCAAAAGAAGGATACAGATTCACAGGCAATTGATGTAGCCAGGTTGCGCATGGAATTGGAAGAGCTTATTGCAGGAACAATTCCTACAGAAATATTGAAAAATCATCATGATGGAGAGTTGTTATACATGTGTAAGAGTATCACCTGGAGAGCTAAGAGTATACATGACAGATTAAAGAGTATAGCGAGTGAAATGGGAGTTGACATGGATAAGGTGAAAGCTTTGCAGAAGCCTTACAGAGTGGACTTCTCGGATAAAGACATTGAAAATCTAAATGGTGTTGGCAGAACAGGGCAGATTAAGGAAATGATTGCCTTATTGCGAAAATGGGGTGATGTAGAAAAGTGGAAGGATAGATGGTGGAAGAAAAGGGAAGATTCAGTGGACAGGACTTACTCAGCTTTTCCTATGAGAGAAAAAGAAAAAACAGTGGATGCTTATCCTATGAGAGAGATTCCTGGAGGAGGATATGTACATGTTCCATGGACTAGACAGGATATTTTGTCATTTACGAATGATTTTCTTCGACTGAGAGAAAAGCCTGTCTAGTGGTATAGGCAGGTAGACAGGTTTGTGAAATTGTCAAAAGTGCTGTGGATTGACCTGAATAGTCTGTTTGATATAATTGTTCCAGCAGACTTGTGGGCAGAGTGTAAAATAGTTGTAGATTGGCCTGCTAAGGAGTACCCAAGAGATCCGAAAACAGGAGCTCCAGACCCAGAGGTCATGAGGAAGTATGAACAGGTTATTGTGTTCCTGAAGAATAGAGTACCCCCGAAAGAGACAGACTGGGTTAAGATAGATCGAACACATCAGGAAGCGAAAGAATCAGTTCATGCTTTTTATGAAAGGTTGATACTGGCTTTTAAACAGTTCAGTGGAGATGAACACCTGGGTGATAAGGATTTGAGTCATTTTGTATACAGGTTTGTATATGGCTTGAGACCTGAAATCAGTGAAAGAATTCGTGAGCACACAGTTGACTGGCAGAGTAAAAAGATTGATGAAATCTTGAGACATGCAAAGTACTTCAGTGATGAGATTGAGGCAAAACAGAGAAAGCTAAAAGAAAAAGCAATGTGGACACAGGTGAAAGTTGCAGAAAGACAAGAAGCACAGATGGTGGAACAAGCAAATAATCCAGGAAATAGGCCCAGATATGGCACAGGAAAGGGAAAAGGGAATTTAGAAGAAGCAAAGAAGAAGTTCCCATGTCACAACTGTGGACAATTGGGGCATTGGAGATCCGAGTGTACCAATCCACCATTAGTGAGTAATGAGAATAAATCATTGAATCAACAGGTGCAGAACGAGGGGTGTAATCATCAGCAACAACAGCAGAAGGTTGTCAGACAGCAGAGTCAAGAGCCAAAACCGCCCTTGCCGCAGAATAGAGGGTCCCAAAAGTATAACCAGGACTCGGGATTCTACAATGATGAGCAGGTAAACAAACCGAGACGTTCAAACCCGGTACAACAGTACTGGCTAAAGAATGAGGGGAGTGAGTCTGAAGGGGACTATTGACGGTGCTGAAGAGAGGAGGAAGAGTGCATACTTGGTGCAACTCTAGAAATAGACCAGGCAGGACCATTTGTAGATGGGCAAATAAATCGGGAGAGTGTTACTTTTTTGGTAGACACAGGAGCGACGAGATCAACTGTCAGGTCAGCAGATATAAGAAATCTTCCTCTCTCGGATGAAGCAATCCAAGTGGTTGGTGTAGCAAATACACAGATTAAGACTCGTCTTACTGAACCAGTAAGGGTAAGAATAGGGAAATTTTCAGACATGCACAGATTTGTAGTCTGTGACACTAGTCCAGTGAATTTGTTAGGTAGGGACCTATTGTGTAAGATGAATTGCACACTTTTCTGTACTCCGGATGGAATAGCTTTTGAGACACCAGATGAGGATGTTTTGTACAGGATGACTCTAGATAATAGAGAAAGTGAGATTGTTGGTACATATGCTGTGTTTAATCCAGATGATTTGCCTCAAGAGTTGAGACACACAGTAAAAACAGCAGTTTGGGATTTTACTGGAGAAGATGTGGGATTGATGAATAATGTAGATCCAGTGAAGATTTCAGTGAAAGAAGGAATTGTTTATCCTAATATCCCACAGTACAGATTGACACCAGAAATAATTGAGGGAATAACCCCTATAATTGACAAGATGATTCAACAGGGCGTTTTGAGAGAGTTACTGAGTAGCCCGTGTAATTCACAGATAATGGGGCTAAAGAAACCTAATGGAAAGTTCAGGATTGTACAAGATTTGAGAAAAGTTAACAAAATTGTGGTGGCATGTTGTCCCATTGTGCCAAATCCGTCAGTGATTTTGTATCAGATTCCTCATGATGCTGAGTGGTACACGGTAATTGATTTGTGTCATGCTTTCTTTTCAATTCCATTGCATCATGACAGCCAGACGATTTTTGCATTTCGGTTTGGACAGGGTATTTTAGCATAGTGTCGTATCCCACAGGGGTATACAGAGAGTCCTTCGATATTCAATCAGTTACTGAAGAAATCATTGGAGAGTTTGATCATGCCTGAAAGCTCAGTACTAGTGCAGTACATCGATGACCTACTTGTGGCATCGAAGACACGTGAAGCTTGTGAAGTAGATACCATAGCTTTACTGAATCATCTGGCAGATGGAGGGTTAAAGGTATCTCCAGCCAAATTGCAATTTTGCAAGAAAGAGGTGCATTATCTTGGACACAATATTGAAAAAGGTCTGAGAAAGGTGACCGATGACAGGATCAAAATTATCAGAGGAATGAGAGCCCCAATGACACAGAGAGAAGTGAGGATGTTTCTGGGGATGGTGGGTTATTGTCGTCAGTGGATAAGTAATTTTTCCCTGATAGCAAAGCCACTGATTAAGTTGACTAAAAGTGAGGTAAGAGACCCATTGGAACTGAATGCAGAACAAATGGCAGCATTTGAAGAGTTGAAGAGCAGAATGTGTGAAGCTCCTGCTTTGGGAATGCCAGACTATGAGAAGGAGTTTGAGTTGTATTGTAGTGAGAGAAATGGATGTGCACTTTCAGTGTTAATTCAGAAACATGGACAACTGAGGAGGCCAATTGTGTACTTCTCATCAACACTTGACCCCGTAGCTGTGGGTTTGCCAGGTTGCCTGAAAGCAGTAGCTGCTACATGCAGAAGTTTGGAACAGAGTGAGGGTATACTCATTTCTCTGTCATTTATTGAGTTACAAATGTATTTCCAGTGTTTAAAATAATGACTCGAGACGATTTCTTTAGGTTGCATTGACCTCGCTTTAGACGCAGATTGTTTAAGATTTCTCTCATATATTCAGTGTGGATAGAGTAATAGAATAGTGTGATGGGCCCTAGCGTATGATGAGTGTATGTGCGTGTGACTGTAGAATTACTCTGTCCGTGGAAGTAGGGAGAATTTATAGGCTACTATAACCATCCTACTGCTACCAGGCCTAGTAATTCTACAGTCACACGCACATACACTCATCATACGCTAGGGCCCATCACACTAACATTCATTCTATTACTCTATCCACACTGAATATATGAGAGAAATCTTAAACAATCTGCGTCTAAAGCGAGGTCAATGCAACCTAAAGAAATCGGCTCGAGTCATGATTTTAAACACTGGAAATACATTTGTAACTCAATAAATGACAAAGAAATAACCACCCGACACTGGAATTCAAACAAAGGTTATCTTTTATCTAAATTAGTTTAAATGAAAATCAATCAATAGCAAAAACATTATTCTCATAGTTACCTATTCTAGCTAAGTGTCATTTGGGTCAGGACAGGTCTCTCAGTAAAATCTCCTGAGTCGCCGTCCTCTCAATCAGCGTCGATCCTCTCGAGCATAGGTTCGGGAATAAGTGGCCTTAGACCCTCTCTAGTCTAACAATATTTATAGGGAAACTAACAAATTGAAAGTAACAAACAATCTCTAAATGTCCGTTGAGCCATTGAGCAGAGCGAGCAGGAAAGGATGTTGATTCGCAACATTTAGAAAACCTTCGCTCACGAAAATCACAAAAATAAAAACACGGAAGAAGGAAGCTCAAACTTAAAAATGATACATCCATGAATGCTCTTCCTCGGAATCATAGTGAAGCCACCGCAAGTTTATCAGAGTTCATTGTGGCTTTATTCTTCTCCAAGGGCAATTGGCAGCGAGCCTGGAGCTGCTGTCCTCACGGAAACTTTTAATACAGTCAGAGGCCGAGGTCAGGTGGTTTCCAACCATGTTCAGCGAGGCCTCTCATCAAATTTCAACTACTCGAATGCAGGCTGTAAATATCGGCCATCTTGGATTAGGCCAAAACGGACCATCTTAATTAAAAGAAATACAAAACAACGTTACTACATGGTAATGATAATACAGTGTTAATACCCACTAATACACTTATGTGTATGCAGTTATCTAGCCATCTGCAACATAAAGAAGCATTAAAGCACGTTATTTTAAAGCGCAAACACAAAACAAATAACACTTTAGCCACACATATTTTATTAATTTGCTCACCAACTTAGTTCACGTATTAATTAGGCAACATAAATGCATTCCCGCGTATAATTCTTTCATTAGTAATGTTGATTAGTCAGAAACTTTAACAAAATTAATAATTAATAATTAATTATCAGTAATTTTAATTATGACATAAAACATAAACTGGAGTTTAAATCTCAATACATTTTCAATAGAAAACCCTGCTCCATCACCGGCAGGATTAGGGTTCAAAAACTACAGCTAGTCACTTTGGCAAAAAAGGGTCATTTTGCAATGCAAAATTGAGGTGTGACCACGTTGCGTTTTGTGCCGTTTCCTGTCGCGGGCACTAGGCCGACCCGCACAAGTGAGGTACCATTTTTCTCGTAGGACGTTGGGGAACGCGGGGTGGGTGGAAATTTGGGGATCCACGCAGATTCCAAAACTTTCCATCACAGAAATGTGGGGAAAATGTGTTTTTTTTGTCTATTTTTTAGGTTTGCAAGGGATTCTGGGTAACAGACCATGGTGGAAGGCACTCAAGTCACCCCGTTCTGGATTCCCCTGGGTGTCTAGTTTTCAAAAATATATATAGGTGTGCTAGGTTTTCCTAGGTGCCGGCAGGGCTAGGGTTCAAAAACTACAGCTAGTCACTTTGGCAAAAAAGGGTAATATTTCACGGCAAAATTGAGGTGTGACCACGTTGTGTTTTGCGCCGTTTCCTGTCGCGGGCACTAGGCCGACCCGCACAAGTGTGGTACCATTTTTCTCGTAGGACTTTGGGGGACGCGGGGTGGGTGGAAATTTTGGGATCCACGCAGATTCCAGAACTTTACATCACAGAAATGTGGGGAAAATGTGTTTTTTTTGTCAATGTTTTAGGTTTGCAAGGGATTCTGGGTAACAGGCCATGGTAGGAGGCACTCAAGCCACCCCATCCTGGATTCCCCTGGGTGTCTAGTTTTCAAAAATATATAGGTTTGCTAGGTTTCCCTAGGTGCCGGCAGGGCTAGGGTTCAAAAACTACAGCTAGTCACTTTGGCAAAAAAGGGTCATTTTTCACAGCAAAATTGAGGTGTGACCACGTTGAGTTTTGCGCCTTTTTCTGTCGCGGGCACTAGGCCGACCCGCACAAGTGAGGTACCATTTTTCTTGTAGGACTTTGGGGAACGCGGGGTGGGTGGAAATTTGGGGATCCACGCAGGTTCCAGGACTTTCCATCACAGAAATGTGGGGAAAATTTGTTTTTTTTGTCAATTTTTTAGGTTTGCAAGGAATTCTGGGTAAGAGACCATGGTGGGAGGCACTCACGTCACCCCATCCTGGATTCCCCTGGGTGTCTAGTTTTAAAAAATATATAGGTTTGCTAGGTTTCCCTAGGTGCCGGCAGGGCTAGGGTTAAAAAACTACAGCTAGTCACTTTACCAAAAAAGGGTCATTTTTCAATGCAAAATTGAGGTGTGACCACATTGCGTTTTGTGCCGTTTCCTGTCGCGGGCACTAGGCCGACCCGCACAAGTGAGGTGCCATTTTTCTCGTAGGACTTTGGGGAACGCGGGGTGGGTGGAAATTCGGGGATCCACGCAGATTCCAAAACTTTCCATCACAGAAATGTGGGGAAAATGTGTTTTTTTTGTCTATTTTTTAGGTTTGCAAGGGATTCTGGGTAACAGACCATGGTGGGAGGCACTCAAGTCACCCCATTCTGGATTCCCCTGGGTGTCTAGTTTTCAAAAATATATAGGTTTGCTAAGTTTCCCTAGGTGCCGGCAGGGCTAGGGTTAAAAAACTACAGCTAGTCACTTTGCCAAAAAAGGGTCATTTTTCACTGCAAAATTGAGGTGTGACCACGTTGTGTTTTGCGCCAGTTCCTGTCGCGGGCACTAGGCCGACCCACACAAGTGAGGTACCATTTTTCTCGTAGGACATTGGGGAACGTGGGGTGGGTGGAAATTTGGGGATCCACGCAGATTCCAGATCTTTCCATCACAGAAATGTTCGGAAAATGTGTTTTTTGTGTCAATTTTTACGTTTGCAAGGGATTCTGGGTAACAGACCATGGTGGGAGGCACTCAAGTCACCCCATCCTGGATTCCCCTGGGTGTCTAGTTTTCAAAAATATATAGGTGTGCTAGGTTTCCCTAGGTGCCGGCAGGGCTAGGGTTCTAAAACTACAGCTAGTCACTTTGGCAAAAAAGGGTAATTTTTCACTGCAAAATTGAGGTGTGACCATGTTGCGTTTTGCGCCGTTTCCTGTCGCGGGCACTAGGCCGACCCGCACAAGTGAGGTACCATTTTTCTCGTAGGACTTTGGGGAACGCGGGGTAGGTGGAAATTTGTGGATCCACGCAGATTCCAGAACTTCCCATCACAGAAATGTGGGGAAAATATGTTTTTTTTGTCAATTTTTTAGGTTTGCAAGGGATTCTGGGTAACAGACCATGGTGGGAGGCCCTCAAGTCACCCCATCCTGGATTCCCCTGGGTGTCTAGTTTTCAAACATATATAGGTTTGCTAGGTTTCCCTAGGTGCAGGCAGGGCTAGGGTTAAAAAACTACAGCTAGTCACTTTGGCAAAAAGGGTCATTTTTCACTGCAAAATTGCGGTGTGACCATGTTGCGTTTTGCGCCGTTTCCTGTTGCGGGCACTAAGCCGACCTGCACAAGTGAGGTACCATTTTTCTCGTAGGACTTTGGGGAACGCGGGTGGGTGGTAATTTGTGGATCCACGCAGATTCCAGAACTTTCCATCACAGAAATGTGGGGAAAATGTGTTTTTTTTTGTCAATTTTTTAGGTTTGCAAGAGATTCTGGGTAACAGACCATGGTGGGAGGCACTCAAGTCACCCCATCCTGGATTCCCCTGGGTGTCTATTTATTAAAAATATATAGGTTTGCTAGGTTTCCCTAGGTGCCGGCAGGGCTAGGGTTAAAAAACTACAACTAGTCACTTTGGCAAAAAGGGTCATTTTTCACTGCAAAATTGCGGTGTGACCATGTTGCGTTTTGCGCCGTTTCCTGTTGCGGTCACTAAGCCGACCTGCACAAGTGAGGTACCATTTTTCTCGTAGGACTTTGGGGAACGCGGGGTGGGTGGAAATTTGTGGATCCACGCAGATTCCAGAACTTTCCATCACAGAAATGTGGGGAAAATGTGTTTTTTTTGTCAATTTTTTAGGTTTGCAAGAGATTCTGGGTAACAGACCATGGTGGGAGGCACTCAAGTCACCCCATCCTGGATTCCCCTGGGTGTCTATTTATTAAAAATATATAGGTTTGCTAGGTTTCCCTAGGTGCCGGCAGGGCTAGGGTTAAAAAACTACAACTAGTCACTTTGCCAAAAAAGGGTCATTTTTCACTGCAAAATTGAGGTGTGACCACGTTGCGTTTTGCGCCGTTTCCTGTCGCGGGCACTAGGCCGATCCACACAAGTGAGGTACCATTTTTCTCGTAGGACTTTGAGGAACGCGGGGTGGGTGGAAATGTGGGGATCCACGCAGATTCCAGAACTTTCCATCACAGAAATGTGGGGAAAATGTGTTTTTTTTGTCAAGTTTTTTACGTTTGCAAGGGATTCTGAGTAACAGACCATGGTGGGAGGCACTCAAGTCACCCCATCCTGGATTCCCCTGGATGTCTAGTTTTCGAAAATATATAGGTTTGCTAGGTTTCCCTAGGTGCCGGCAGGGCTAGGGTTCAAAAACTACAGCTAGTCACTTTGGCAAAAAAGGGTCATTTTTCACTGCAAAATTGAGGTGTGACCATGTTGCGTTTTGCGCCGTTTCCTGTCGCGGGCACTAGGCCGACCCACACAAGTGAGGTACCATTTTTCTCGTAGGACTTTGGGGAATGCGGGGTGGGTGGAAATTTGTGGATCCACGCAGATTCCAGAACTTTCCATCACAGAAATGTGGGGAAAATGTGTTTTTTTTGTCAAGTTTTTTAAGTTTGCAAGGGATTCTGAGTAACAGACCATGGTGGGAGGCACTCAAGTCACCCCATCCTGGATTCCCCTGGGTGTCTATTTATTAAAAATATATAGGTTTGCTAGGTTTCCCTAGGTGCCGGCAGGGCTAGGGTTCAAAAACTACAGCTAGTCACTTTGACAAAAAAGGGTCATTTTTCACTGCAAAATTGAGGTGTGACCACGTTGCCGACCCGCACAAGTGAGGTACCATTTTTCTCGTAGGACTTTGGGGAACGCGGGGTGGGTGGAAATTTATGGATCCACGCAGATTCCAGAACTTTCCACCACAGAAATGTGGGGAAAAAGTGGGGTTTTTTGTCAATTGTTAGGTTTGCAAGGGATTCTGGGTAACAGATCATGGTGGGAGGCAGTCAAATCACCCCATCCTGGATTCCCATGGGTGTAGAGTATTCAAAAATGTATAGGTTTGCTAGGTTTCCCAAGGGGCCGGCAGAGCTAGGGTTCCAAAACTACAGCTAGACTCTTCGCAAAAAATTTGTAAATTTTCAGTGTGAAAATGTGGTGTGTTCACCTTAGGTTTTGAGCCATTTCCTGTCGTGGGCACTATGCCTACCCACACAAGTGAGGTACCATTTTTATCGGGAGACTTAGGGTAGTTCAGATTTGTAAAGCAACTGTTATTACCTATTGATTTTTGATGCATTTCTCCATTCCAAATGAAAGACATTGTGTAAAAAAAAAGTCATTTTGAAAAATGACCAATAATTGTCATGCAAGTATGAGTATTCCCAATTTCAAAAATGTGCAAATATGCACTGTTTCTAAACTCTGTAATTTGTTCCCATTTCAGAAATACATAGGTGTCTTTCATACCAATTTTTCCATGTATACGTTTTCACACTATAATTGCTATATACCCGGAACAAAAAAATAAAACATTACAAAATGCTGCTCAGTTTTTTACTCTGGGTTCGGTGGGCTCTTGGTGAACCTACAAGTCCTATATATCCCCACAACCAGGAAGGTCCAGCGGATGTAAAGGTACATTGCTTTCTAAGAGATGTCATAATTAGAAGAAGCTACAGGTGAAAACGTTGACACAAAAGGCTGCTTTTTTCAACTAATTTTTAATTTTTCCTATATTTAACTGTTAGTTTCTATAAAGAAACCTTGATGGATCTACACAAATGACCCCTTGCTGAATTCAGAATTTTGTCTACTTTTCAACAATGTATAGCTTTCCGAGATCCATTATTGCTTTTCTACCCATTTCTACCATTATCTGGAAGGAGGTTGAAAGCACAAAAATAGCAAAAATAGGGTATGTCCCAGAAAAATGTCATAACTGTGTAAAAAAAGTTGGATTTCTGACAAAAATCTGCCATTCCCTAAAAGCTGGAGAAATGGTGATTTCAGCCCCACAAACCCTTTTTTGATATCATTTGCAGAGAAAAACCCAGATGCTTTTATTTGCAGCCACTTTTCCCCATTTTTCACAAAAAAAACAACATTTTGCTGTATTTTGACTAATTTCTGGGAACCCTCTTGGAGAATCCACAAACCCTAGGTACCTTTAGAATCCGCATGATGTTGGAATAAAAGGAATGCAAATTTGGCGTGGATACCTACTGTGGTCAAAAAGTTACAGGGCCCTAAGCGCGCACTACCCCAAATAGCCCAAAAAAGGCTTAGCACAGGAGGGGAAAAGGTCTAGCAGCGAAGGGGTTAAGCTCCCTAATGGAGATACAGTTTCAGCCTATGCTGTTACTACTTTACATACAGTTGTGGAAACAGCACGTATCAGACACAATTCAGCTCAAGCAGCAGAACTGATAGCTTTAACGAGAGCATGTGTGTTGTCAAAAGGAAAAAGAGTGAACGTGTACACCGACAGTCAATACGCTTTTGGTGTAGCGTTCAATTTTGGACGTTTGTGGAAAGAAAGGGGATTCCTTACTTCACATGGCACTAAAATACAACATGGTCAGTTGGTGACTGATCTTCTTGAGTCACTTGCTTTGCCCACCCAAATAGCAATTGCGAAGTGTAGTGCACACAAGAAGATTACAGATGATGTTGGTCGAGGAAATGCATTTGCAGATGAAGTAGCGAAAAAGACAGCGAGAGATGCTACAAGTCGAATATATGTTGCGGGTCCTGCGAATTGGGTTAGAGAGAGAGGAATGTATGAGGATACAGTAGAAAGTGTAAGGTCGATTCAGAAAGAGGCTACAGAGAAAGAATTGATCAAGTGGAAAGAAAGTACGGGAATGTTAGATGAGATGGGATGTTGGGTGGAATTATCTGAACACCAACGTTGGCTGTTACCAGATGCCTATGTACTCCCAGTAGTTACTATGGCGCATGGTCCAGCCCACTTAAGTGCGAAAGGTATATGCAAGCTTCTGGCTCCAGTGTGGCAAAATGAAGGAATCCCAAAGTGTGCAGACAATGTAGTGAAACATTGTATTGTTTGTTTGATGTACAATCCAGGAAAGGGAACCCCAACTCCAGCGGGTCACTTTGCTCCTCCGACATATCCATTTGAGGTGTTGCAGATCGATTACATTCATATGGAACTTTGCAACAACCTCAAATATGTTCTGGTGGTAGTATGCGCCTTTTCTAGGTGGATAGAAGCATACCCTCTAAAAGATAATACAGCCTTATCCACAGCCAAAGTTGTACTAAAAGAATTTTTCCCCAGGTTTGGTTTGCCGCGCATTGTCTGGAGTGACAGTGGGAGCGAATTTGTGTGCCAAGTCATGCAAAAAGTTTTTGCGGGTCTTGGTATCAAACAAAAGTTCCACGCGGCAAACCATCCACAGTCAGCGGGTTTAGTGGAATGCTACAATGGAACTTTAAAACTCAAACTAGCGAAAGTGCAGGCTAGTACAGGACTTAATTGGCCCGATGCTTTACCATTGGCTCTTCTGTCCACTAGAACTGCTGTACACTCTCGTTTGGGACTTAGCCCTTACGAGGTGGTTTTTGGGCGCCCAGCTAATATATGGGGAGTCCCTCGCCCTAAGAAATACTCAGACTTTCCATATCCAATGTTTATTGATTACTTGCATGAACTTACAACTAAATTGCGTGTTCTCTATCAACAGGTTCAGAGTGCTTTGCCGGAGGCTTCCATAGACCCAGGTCATTCTATCCGACCAGGTGACTGGGTTTGCATAAAGAATTTCCAAAGGACGAAAAATTTGGAGCCCCGGTGGAAGGAGCCTCGGTTGGTTCTCCTGGTAACGAGAACAGCAGTAAAAGTCGAAGGAAAGAAAAATTGGATTCACGGCGTGCATTGTAAGAAAGTGCCTTTGCCTCGACGGTTCGATCAATGGGTGCGTAAGGGCATTAGTGACTCTGAGAGTGAGAAGGTTCCACGATTTGTACCTTTTAGTGATGCACGCCTGAATGGAACATTGTCTGAGAAAGAGGACGACGACATTCTTCAGGAAGCGATAACACCACATCGTCGCTTGAATACGACAAATCCGCGAACATTGTTCCGAGACCAAACTGCACCTGATAAAGAACACTATAACCTAAGACCTAGACTAAAGAACACTTAAGATTTTCTCTCTCCTATGTAGTATTCTATCCCGGCTGCAGGGTCACGCTAGGAGTCTTGGTTGTGACCTGCGTAGTGGCAATAGGCCTGCAGGACTTGCAGTGTCATAGGACGGTAGATAATCATGATTAAGTGATTGAGGAAGATTGCCGTGAGCATCCATTTTAGAAAGCTGGAAACTACATTAGGCAAAAGAGAGAGAAAGGATAAAATGAAAAAAGAATCCTGTAGATTAATGTACAGTCGTTTTAGTATAGACTTATGTATTATTATATTATTGTGTATCCTTTTGGCGTGTATAAGTTGGATTATTTATGCTCTGCAGCAAAAAGTTGTCTCTCCTTCTACCTCTTCGTCATCTTCTACTGTCTCTCCACATCTATTTCATACCCTTCCTCAACATGAACTCATTAGAAGAACTGAATATTATAACAATTCATTTGTCCAGTTATTACATCAACACCAATTAGTGATCAATACAACTGACTGTTGGGTGTGTGGACTTACGCCACATACCACAGAGAAAGGAATGCCGTATTTAGTTCTTCCGTTCTCTTATGAGGGTTCTGCTTGGGCTTATTTTGTTATGTTCTCCAATACCTATCAAAGCAAATTCCGACGATCCGTTAGTTCATATATTGGTGGTCCGGATTTTAGTCATAGTTCATTGATAAAGGGAAGGGTAGCTATGGCTAAAATCATGGAAAATAGTAAGATTTCCATCGACGAAAGGAAAGCGTACACAAACTGGAACGTCACCCATTATGTCACTAGCCTTAGTGATAAGGTTAAACAAGGAAAATCTCCACCAATTTGGACTATTCCTCATCAGGGAAATTTCTGTCTGCAAATAAATGGTCAGTCTTCTGACATCATACAAAGAAACAACTGTTCCCACACATACCTCTACTCCTCTCAGAACTCGCCACCTCTAGTACCATCTCAAGGCACGTATTTTATCTGCCACGATAGGGCTTACACGTGGTTGCCAACTAGTTTTTCTGGTACCTGTTATATAGCTTTCCTTCTTCCCCCTACATACACCGCTTCTGCAAATCATCATCGAAACAGATATGGTAGAGGGATAATTGATTCTAAAGACACAGCAGGACAAGAGGGAGGAGATTTCCTCAAAGGATTTCTTCCTTTTTGGGGTCCAATGGCCAACAGCAGGAATATAAGGCAACTGGTTTGTGTTCGTAGAAACCACTATAGACATCACTGTAGGAGCCTTAAGTAATATCACGGCAGAACTACAGGCGGATCGTCTTATGACCTTACAAAACCGAGTTGCCTTAGACTTTGTTCTTGCGGATCGTGGTGGAGTGTGCAAATTGATCGGGTCAAGGTGCTGTATTTACATGCCTGATGACGCTCCGACAGTATACCAAGCTATCTCTAAGTTACATATAATCTCTGAGTCGATTCATCAGGACGAAGGAGATTGGTCATTATTGGAGTGGTTTTGGGGACTACTGTCCAAATGGGGTTGGAAGGCATTGACATTCCTTGGAGTAGTTTTGACCATCATTTTCTCTTGTTGCCTTTGTATGCACTGTGGTCCCGCCATCTGCGACCTTTGTGCTACTATGTGCATCCCTAAACCTAAATCACAAAGAACAGAGAATATCAGAATGATGCTACAGCAACAGCTCGATGACCTCATGGCCATCGACATTGACTCAGATTAACGTGAGTCTATCTTGCCTGAGTTCTGGTAAAAGGAGGGTCTGAGAAAATTCGATTTTCGATCGTGATCGAATCGACCCGCCATTTTGTGCTCTGCCGCCATTTTGTGTTGCCCTCACTCAGGCAGCACGGCGAACAAAGTCTTTTCTGCTTTTCCTGCAGCATCGTGTCGAAATAAGCCTTCTGCCTCTATTTACAAAGCTGGTGTTAGGACTGGCCGAGTGCACTAATCCCCGTCTGGTTTTCCTAATCCCCGTCTCAACTATCTGTTGGTTCACACTCTTCTCTTCTGACTTTATCTTATCGTCTGGCCTTCGCTGTCCTCTGCTAGCATTCTCTCGTTTCACAACTGTCCTCCAAAACACACAAACGTATCTCGCCACCTACGAGTCGGTTACAAACCTGTTAATGAATTAGTTCGTGGGGAGGGGTGACAAACACAGTTGGAGGAGAGGCTTCTTCGAGTTACTTGATACTTTATTTTCAAACCTTTCCTCATGGTTCTGTTCTGTTTTCCAACCTTTCTTATTGGCTCTTTTTTATCTGTTTTGGGTGTGTTTTTGGTTAATGTATATTTCACATATGTACTATATAGGATTGTGCGCCACGGAGTGAAGTGGCAGTCTCCTGAGAACCTACCTCGTGTACTTCTGGGATAACTGTACTAGCTGCAGCTAATAAATCCGATCTTTTAACGCCTGACAGAGTGTCCCGTGTCTCTGTGTAGCTGAGCAGGTGAACCCCGGAGATTAAGGCGTACCCTGCGCCGCCAGGACCATAAGGTTCTGGTTCTTCAGCTGGGGTAGTGTTTTAGGGTTTAGGGTAGTGCAGTGGTGTTTTGGTAGTGTAGGGGTTTGTGCTGGGGGTAGATTTAGGGGTTAGGGTGGCGCAGTGGTGTTTGGGTAGTGTAGGGGGTCATGCTGGGGGTAGATTTAGGTTTTAGGGTAGTGCAGTGGTGTTTGGGTAGTGCAGGGGGTCGTGCTGGGGATAGTGTTTTATGGTTTAGGGTAGTGCACTGGTGTTTGGGTAGTGTAGGGGGTCAAGCTGGGTGTAGATTTAGGGTTTAGGGTAGCGCAGTGGTGTTCGGGTAGTGTAGGGGGTCGTGCTGGGGTTGTGTTTTAGGGTTTAGGGTAGCGCAGTCATGTTTGTGTAGTGTTAGGGGTAGTGTTTTAGGGTTTAGGGTAGTGCAGTGGTGTTTGTGTGGTGTAGGGGGTCATGTTGGGGATAGTATTTTAGGGTTTAGGGTAACGCAATAGTGTTTGTGAAGTGTAGGGGGTCATGTTTTAGGGGTTAGGGTAGTGCAGTGGTCTTTGGGTAGTGTAGGGGGTCGTGCTGGTGGTAGTGTATTAGGGTTTAGGGCAGTGCAGTGGTGTTTGTGTAGTGTAGGGGGTCGTGCTGGGGGTAGTGTTTTAGGGTTTAGGTTAGCGTAGTAGTGTTTGGGTAGTGTAGTGGGTCATGCTGGGGTAGTGTTTTATTGTTTAGCGCAGTGCAGTGGTGTTTGTGTAGTGTAGGGGGTCGTGCTGGGGTTAGTGTTTTAGGGTTTAGGGCGTTGCAGTAGTGTTTGGGTAGTGTAGGGGGTCATGCTGGGGGTAGTGTTTAAGGGTTTAGGGCAGTGCGGTGGTGTTTGGGTGTAGGGGGTAGTGCTGGGGATAGTGTTTTAGAGTTTAGGGTACTGCAGTGGTGTTAGAGTAGTGTATGGGTTGTGCTGAGATAGTGTGTTAGGGTTTAGGGTAGCGCAGTGGTGTTCGGGTAGTGTGGGGGGTGTTGCTGGGGGTAGTGTTTTAGGGTTTAGGGTAGCGCAGTGGTGTTTGGGTAGTGTAGGGGGTCATGCTGGGGATAGATTTAGGGGTTAGGGTTGCGCAGTGGTATTTGGGTAGTATAGGGGGTCATGCTGGGGGTAGATTTAGGGTTTAGGGTAGTGCAGTGGTGTTTAGGTAGTGCAGGGGGTCGTGCTGGGGATAGTGTTTTATGGTTTAGGGTAGTGCACTGGTGTTTGGGTAGTGTAGGGGGTCAAGCTGGGTGTAGATTTAGGGTTTAGGGTAGCACAGTGGTGTTCGGGTAGTGTAGGGGGTCGTGCTGGGGTAGTGTTTTAGGGTTTAGGGTAGTGCAGTGGTGTTTGTGTAGTGTACGGGGTTGTGCTGGGGTAGTGTTTTAGGTTTTAGGATAGTGCAGTGGTTTTTGGGTAGTGTAGGGGGTCGTGCTGTGGGTAGTTTTTAGGGTTTAGGGTAGTCCAGTGGTGTTTGGGTAGTGTAGGGGGTCATGCTGGGGTTAGTGTTTGGGGTTTAGGGTAGTGCAGTGGTGTTCGGGTAGTGTAGGGGGTCATGCTGGGGGTAGTGTATTAGGGTTTAGGGTAGCGCAGTGGTGTTCGGGTATTGTAGGGGGTACTTCTGGTGGTAGTGTTTTAGGGCTTAGGGTAGCACAGTGGTGTTTGGGTAGTGTAAGAGGTAGTGATTTAGGGTTTATGGTAGTGCAGTGGTGTTTGGGTATTGTAGGGGGGTCGTGCTGGGGGTAGTGTTTCAGGGTTTAGGGTAGTGCAGTGGTGTTTCGGTAGTGTAGGGGTTTGAGCTGGGGGTAGATTTAGGGTTTAGGGTAGTGCAGTAGAGTATGGGTAATGCAGGGGGTCGTGCTGCGGATAGTGTTTTATGGTTTAGGGTAGTGCACTGGTGTTTGGGTAGTGTAGGGGGTCGTGCTGGTGGTAGTGTATTAGGGTTTAGGGCAGTGCAGTGGTGTTTGTGTAGTGTAGGGGGTCGTGCTGGGGGTAGTGTTTTAGGGTTTAGGGCATTGCAGTAGTGTTTGGGTAGTGTAGGGGGTCATGCTTGGGGTAGTATTTTAGGCTTTAGGGTAGCATAGTGGAGTTTGGTAGTGTAGGGGGTCATGCTGGGGGTAGTGTTTTATTGTTTAGCGCAGTGCAGTGGTGTTTGTGTAGTGTAGGGGGTCGTGCTGGGGGTAGTGTGTTAGGGTTTAGGGTGTTGTAGTAGTGTTTGGGTAGTGTAGGGGCCATGCTGGGGGTAGTGTTTAAGGGTTTAGGGCAGTCGAGTGGTGTTCGGGTGTAGGGGGTAGTGCTGGGGATAGTGTTTTAGAGTTTAGGATACCGCAGTGGTGTTCGAGTAGTGTATGGGTTGTGCTGAGATAGTGTGTTAGGGTGCAGGGTAGCGCAGTGGTGTTTGGGTAGTGTAGGGGGTCATGCTGGGGATAGATTTAGGGAATAGGGTAGCGCAGTGGTGTTTGGGTAGTATAGGGGGTCATGCTGGGGGTAGATTTAGGGTTTAGGGTAGTGCAGTGGTGTTTAGGTAGTGCAGGGAGTCGTGCTGGGGATAGTGTTTTATGGTTTAGGGTAGTGCACTGGTGTTTGGGTAGTGTAGGGGGTCAAGCTGGGTGTAGATTTAGGGTTTAGGGTAGCACAGTGGTGTTCGGGTAGTGTAGGGGGTCGTGCTGGGGTAGTGTTTTAGGGTTTAGGGTAGTGCAGTGGTGTTTGTGTAGTGTACGGGGTTGTGCTGGGGTAGTGTTTTAGGTTTTAGGATAGTGCAGTGGTTTTTGGGTAGTGTAGGGGGTCGTGCTGTGGGTAGTTTTTAGGGTTTAGGGTAGTCTAGTGGTGTTTAGGTAGTGTAGGGGGTCATGCTGGGGTTAGTGTTTTAGGGTTTAGGGTAGTGCAGTGGTGTTCGGGTAGTGTAGGGGGTCATGCTGGGGGTAGTGTTTTAGGGTTTGGGGTAGCGCAGTGGTGTTCGGGTATTGTAGGGGGGTCGTGCTGGGGGTAGTGTTTCAGGGTTTAGGGTGGTGCAGTGGTGTTTCGGTAGTGAAGGGGTTTGTGCTGGGGGTAGATTTAGGGGTTAGGGTAGCACAGTGGTGTTTGGGTAGTGTAGGGGGTCATGCTGGGGGTAGATTTAGGGTTTAGGGTAGTGCAGTGGTGTTCGGGTAGTGTAGTGGGTCATGCTGGGGGTAGTGTTTTAGGCTTTATGGTAGCGTAGTGGAGTTTGTTAGTGTAGGGGGTTGTGCTGGGGTAGTGTTTTAGGTTTTAGGATAGTGCAGTGGTTTTTGGGTAGTGTAGGAGGTCATGCTGTGGGTAGTTTTTAGGGATTAGGGTAGTCCAGTGGTGTTTGGGTAGTGTAGGGGGTCATGCTGGGGTTAGTGTTTTAGGGTTTAGGGTAGTGCAGTGGTGTTCGGGTAGTGTAGGGGGTCATGCTGGGGGTAGTGTTTTAGGGTTTAGGGTAGCGCAGTGGTGTTCGGGTATTGTAGGGGGTACTTCTGGTGGTAGTGTTGTAGGGCTTAGGGTAGCACCGTGGTGTTTGGGTAGTGTAAGAGGTAGTGTTTTAGGGTTTATGGTAGTGCAGTGGTGTTTGGGTATTGTAGGGGGGTCGTGCTGGGGGTAATGTTTCAGGGTTTAGGGCAGTGCAGTGGTGTTTCAGTAGTGTAGGGGTTTGTGCTGGGGATAGATTTAGGGGTTAGGGTAGCACAGTGGAGTTTGGGTAATGCAGGGGGTCATGCTGGGGATAGTGTTTTATGGTTTAGGGTAGTGCACTGGTGTTTGGGTAGTGTAGGGGGTCGTGCTGGTGGTAGTGTATTAGGGTTTAGGGCAGTGCAGTGGTGTTTGTGTAGTGTAGGGGGTCGTGCTGGGGGTAGTGTTTTAGGGTTTAGGGCATTGCAGTAGTGTTTGGGTAGTGTAGGGGGTCATGCTGGGGGTAGTATTTTAGGCTTTAGGGTAGCATAGTGGAGTTTGGTAGTGTAGGGGGTCATGCTGGGGGTAGTGTTTTATTGTTTAGCGCAGTGCAGTGGTGTTTGTGTAGTGTAGGGGGTCGTGCTGGGGGTAGTGTTTTAGGGTTTAGGGTGTTGCAGTAGTGTTTGGGTAGTGTAGGGGCCATGCTGGGGGTAGTGTTTAAGGGTTTAGGGCAGTGCAGTGGTGTTCGGGTGTAGGGAGTAGTGCTGGGGATAGTGTTTTTGAGTTTAGGGTACCGCAGTGGTGTTCGAATAGTGTATGGGTTGTGCTGAGATAGTGTGTTAGGGTTCAGGGTAGCGCAGTGGTGTTTGGGTAGTGTAGGGGGTCATGCTGGGGATAGATTTAGGGGTTAGGGTAGCGCAGGGGTGTTTGGGTAGTATAGGGGGTCATGCTGGGGGTAGATTTAGGGTTTAGGGTAGTGCAGTTGTGTTTAGGTAGTGCAGGGGGTCGTGCTGGGGATAGTGGTTTATGGTTTAGGGTAGTGCACTGGTGTTTGGGTAGTGTAGGGGGTCAAGCTGGGTGTAGATTTAGGGTTTAGGGTAGCACAGTGGTGTTTGGGTAGTGTAGGGGGTCGTGCTGGGGTAGTGTTTTGGGGTTTAGGGTAGTGCAGTGGTGTTTGTGTAGTGTACGGGGTTGCACTGGGGTAGTGTTTTAGGTTTTAGGATAGTGCAGTGGTTTTTGCGTAGTGTAGGGGGTCGTGCTGTGGGTAGTTTTTAGGGTTTAGGGTAGTCCAGTGGTGTTTAGGTAGTGTAGGGGGTCATGCTGGGGTTAGTGTTTTAGGGTTTAGGGTAGTGCAGTGGTGTTCGGGTAGTGTAGGGGGTCATGCTGGGGGTAGTGTTTTAGGGTTTAGGGTAGCGCAGTGGTGTTCGGGTATTGTAGGGGGTACTTCTGGTGGTAGTGTTTTAGGGCTTAGGGTAGCACAGTGGTGTTTGGGTAGTGTAATAGGTAGTGTTTTAGGGTTTATGGTAGTGCAGTGGTGTTTGGGTATTGTAGGGGGGTCATGCTGGGGGTAGTGTTTCAGGGTTTAGGGTAGTGCACTGGTGTTTGGGTAGTGTAGGGGGTCGTGCTGGTGGTAGTGTATTAGGGTTTAGGGCAGTGCAGTGGTGTTTGTGTAGTGTAGGGGGTCGTGCTGGGGGTAGTGTTTTAGGGTTTAGGGCATTGCAGTAGTGTTTGGGTAGTGTAGGGGGTCATGCTGGGGGTAGTATTTTAGGCTTTAGGGTAGCATAGTGGAGTTTGGTAGTGTAGGGGGTCATGCTGGGGGTAGTGTTTTATTGTTTAGCGCAGTGCAGTGGTGTTTGTGTAGTGTAGGGGGTCGTGCTGGGGGTAGTGTGTTAGGGTTTAGGGTGTTGTAGTAGTGTTTGGGTAGTGTAGGGGCCATGCTGGGGGTAGTGTTTAAGGGTTTAGGGCAGTCGAGTGGTGTTCGGGTGTAGGGGGTAGTGCTGGGGATAGTGTTTTAGAGTTTAGGATACCGCAGTGGTGTTCGAGTAGTGTATGGGTTGTGCTGAGATAGTGTGTTAGGGTGCAGGGTAGCGCAGGGGTGTTTGGGTAGTGTAGGGGGTCATGCTGGGGATAGATTTAGGGAATAGGGTAGCGCAGGGGTGTTTGGGTAGTATAGGGGGTCATGCTGGGGGTAGATTTAGGGTTTAGGGTAGTGCAGTGGTGTTTAGGTAGTGCAGGGAGTCGTGCTGGGGATAGTGTTTTATGGTTTAGGGTAGTGCACTGGTGTTTGGGTAGTGTAGGGGGTCAAGCTGGGTGTAGATTTAGGGTTTAGGGTGGCACAGTGGTGTTCGGGTAGTGTAGGGGGTCGTGCTGGGGTAGTGTTTTAGGGTTTAGGGTAGTGCAGTGGTGTTTGTGTAGTGTACGGGGTTGTGCTGGGGTAGTGTTTTAGGTTTTAGGATAGTGCAGTGGTTTTTGGGTAGTGTAGGGGGTCGTGCTGTGGGTAGTTTTTAGGGTTTAGGGTAGTCTAGTGGTGTTTAGGTAGTGTAGGGGGTCATGCTGGGGTTAGTGTTTTAGGGTTTAGGGTAGTGCAGTGGTGTTCGGGTAGTGTAGGGGGTCATGCTGGGGGTAGTGTTTTAGGGTTTGGGGTAGCGCAGTGGTGTTCGGGTATTGTAGGGGGGTCGTGCTGGGGGTAGTGTTTCAGGGTTTAGGGTGGTGCAGTGGTGTTTCGGTAGTGAAGGGGTTTGTGCTGGGGGTAGATTTAGGGGTTAGGGTAGCACAGTGGTGTTTGGGTAGTGTAGGGGGTCATGCTGGGGGTAGATTTAGGGTTTAGGGTAGTGCAGTGGTGTTCGGGTAGTGTAGTGGGTCATGCTGGGGGTAGTGTTTTAGGCTTTATGGTAGCGTAGTGGAGTTTGTTAGTGTAGGGGGTTGTGCTGGGGTAGTGTTTTAGGTTTTAGGATAGTGCAGTGGTTTTTGGGTAGTGTAGGAGGTCATGCTGTGGGTAGTTTTTAGGGATTAGGGTAGTCCAGTGGTGTTTGGGTAGTGTAGGGGGTCATGCTGGGGTTAGTGTTTTAGGGTTTAGGGTAGTGCAGTGGTGTTCGGGTAGTGTAGGGGGTCATGCTGGGGGTAGTGTTTTAGGGTTTAGGGTAGCGCAGTGGTGTTCGGGTATTGTAGGGGGTACTTCTGGTGGTAGTGTTGTAGGGCTTAGGGTAGCACCGTGGTGTTTGGGTAGTGTAAGAGGTAGTGTTTTAGGGTTTATGGTAGTGCAGTGGTGTTTGGGTATTGTAGGGGGGTCGTGCTGGGGGTAATGTTTCAGGGTTTAGGGCAGTGCAGTGGTGTTTCAGTAGTGTAGGGGTTTGTGCTGGGGATAGATTTAGGGGTTAGGGTAGCACAGTGGAGTTTGGGTAATGCAGGGGGTCATGCTGGGGATAGTGTTTTATGGTTTAGGGTAGTGCACTGGTGTTTGGGTAGTGTAGGGGGTCGTGCTGGTGGTAGTGTATTAGGGTTTAGGGCAGTGCAGTGGTGTTTGTGTAGTGTAGGGGGTCGTGCTGGGGGTAGTGTTTTAGGGTTTAGGGCATTGCAGTAGTGTTTGGGTAGTGTAGGGGGTCATGCTGGGGGTAGTATTTTAGGCTTTAGGGTAGCATAGTGGAGTTTGGTAGTGTAGGGGGTCATGCTGGGGGTAGTGTTTTATTGTTTAGCGCAGTGCAGTGGTGTTTGTGTAGTGTAGGGGGTCGTGCTGGGGGTAGTGTTTTAGGGTTTAGGGTGTTGCAGTAGTGTTTGGGTAGTGTAGGGGCCATGCTGGGGGTAGTGTTTAAGGGTTTAGGGCAGTGCAGTGGTGTTCGGGTGTAGGGAGTAGTGCTGGGGATAGTGTTTTTGAGTTTAGGGTACCGCAGTGGTGTTCGAATAGTGTATGGGTTGTGCTGAGATAGTGTGTTAGGGTTCAGGGTAGCGCAGTGGTGTTTGGGTAGTGTAGGGGGTCATGCTGGGGATAGATTTAGGGGTTAGGGTAGCGCAGGGGTGTTTGGGTAGTATAGGGGGTCATGCTGGGGGTAGATTTAGGGTTTAGGGTAGTGCAGTTGTGTTTAGGTAGTGCAGGGGGTCGTGCTGGGGATAGTGGTTTATGGTTTAGGGTAGTGCACTGGTGTTTGGGTAGTGTAGGGGGTCAAGCTGGGTGTAGATTTAGGGTTTAGGGTAGCACAGTGGTGTTTGGGTAGTGTAGGGGGTCGTGCTGGGGTAGTGTTTTGGGGTTTAGGGTAGTGCAGTGGTGTTTGTGTAGTGTACGGGGTTGCACTGGGGT
Organism: Triturus cristatus; assembly: GCF_964204655.1. Classification (NCBI taxonomy): domain Eukaryota; kingdom Metazoa; phylum Chordata; class Amphibia; order Caudata; family Salamandridae; genus Triturus; species Triturus cristatus. Next base: position 501,465 of record NW_028188490.1, read on the forward strand.
AGTGTTTTAGGTTTTAGGATAGTGCAGTGGTTTTTGCGTAGTGTAGGGGGTCGTGCTGTGGGTAGTTTTTAGGGTTTAGGGTAGTCCAGTGGTGTTTAGGTAGTGTAGGGGGTCATGCTGGGGTTAGTGTTTTAGGGTTTAGGGTAATGCAGTGGTGTTCGGGTAGTGTAGGGGGTCATGCTGGGGGTAGTGTTTTAGGGTTTAGGGTAGCGCAGTGGTGTTCGGGTATTGTAGGGGGTACTTCTGGTGGTAGTGTTTTAGGGCTTAGGGTAGCACAGTGGTGTTTGGGTAGTGTAATAGGTAGTGTTTTAGGGTTTATGGTAGTGCAGTGGTGTTTGGGTATTGTAGGGGGGTCATGCTGGGGGTAGTGTTTCAGGGTTTAGGGTAGTACAGTGGTGTTTCGGTAGTGTAGGGGTTTGTGCTGGGGTAGATTTAGGGGTTAGGGTAGCACAGTGGTGTTTGGGTAGTGTAGGGGGGTAGATTTAGGGTTTAGGGTAGTGCAGTGGAGTTTGGGTAATGCAGGGGGTCGTGCTGGGGATAGTGTTTTATGGTTTAGGGTAGTGCACTGATGTTTGGGTAGTGTAGGGGGTCGTGCTGGCGGTAGTGTATTAGGGTTTAGGGCAGTGCAGTGGTGTTTGTGTAGTATAGGGGGTCGTGCTGGGGGTAGTGTTTAAGGGTTTAGGGCAGTGCAGTGGTGTTCGGGTGTAGGGAGTAGTGCTGGGGATAGTGTTTTAGAGTTTAGGGTACCGCAGTGGTGTTCGAGTAGTGTATGGGTTGTGCTGAGATAGTGTGTTAGGGTCTAGGGTAGCGCAGTGGTGTTTGGGTAGTGTGGGGGGTTGTGCTGGGGTAGTGTTTTAGGTTTTAGGGTAGCGCATTGGTGTTTGGGTAGTGTAGGGGGTCACGCTGGGGATAGATTTAGGGGTTAGGGTAGCGCAGTGGTGTTTGGGTAGTATAGGGGGTCATGCTGGGGGTAGATTTAGGGTTTAGGGTAGTGCAGTTGTGTTTAGGTAGTGCAGTTGTTCGTGCTGGGGATAGTGTTTTATGGTTTAGGGTAGTGCACTGGTGTTTGGGTAGTGTAGGGGGTCAATCTGGATGTAGATTTAGGGTTTAGGGTAGCGCAGTGGTGTTCGGGTAGTGTAGGGGGTCGTGCTGGGGTAGTGTTTTAGGGTTTAGGGTAGTGCAGTGGTGTTTGTGTAGTGTATGGGGGTGTGCTGGGGTAGTGTTTTAGGTTTTAGGATATTGCAGTGGTGTTTGGGTAGTGTAGGGGGTCATGCTGTGGGTAGTTTTTAGGATTTAGGGTAGTCCAGTGGTGTTTGGGTAGTGTAAGGGGTCATGCTGGTGTTAGTGTTTTAGGGTTTAGGGTAGTGCAGTGGTGTTCGGGTAGTGTAGGGGGTCATGCTGGGGGTAGTGTTTTAGAGTTTAGGGTAGCGCAGTGGTGTTCGGGTATCGTAGGGGGTACTTCTGGTGGTAGTGTTTTAGGGCTTAGGGTAGCACAGTGGTGTTTGGGTAGTGTAAGAGGTAGTGTTTTAGGGTTTATGGTAGTGCAGTGGTGTTTGGGTATTGTAGGGGGGTCGTGCTGGGGGTAGGGTTTCAGGGTTTACGGTAGTGCAGTGGTGTTTCGGTAGTGTAGGGGTTTGTGCTGGGGGTAGATTTAGGGGTTAGGGTAGCACAGTGGTGTTTGGGTAGTGTAGGGGGTCATGCTGGGGGTAGATTTAGGGTTTAGGGTAGTGCAGTGG
>NW_028188491.1:0-119367 GCF_964204655.1 Triturus cristatus
ACATGAGAGCAAGCAATAGGATGCCTTTTTCATGGAATTGAAATGGGTAGCAGGCTAGACAGGATGTGCAGGTGAAGACAAAGATGGTAACATGAATAAACTCAGGCATTAGTTGACTTATGCATTTGTTTGAAGGTTTGGGTGATCATAATATTCTCGAGATCTCTATAGGTTAACTGATAGGGTTGCACAAGAATGAAGATGTTAGAATCTGTTATTCGTAGTTTTTATTATTACCTCTAGCTGTAGCATAAGCCTTCTTTCAAAACCTTATCAGATCACTTAATAGTTACTGCTGTACCATAACCTAAAAATTCTCAGTGAGAAAGATACCATGTCACAGGGCTAGCACTGAGATCTTTTTATTTATGTCCTAATATAGGTGCTGGAATGGTGTAGAGAGTAGTAGCAAAGTTGGCTTTTGATCGAGAGAAGTATGCTAGGTTGGAAATAAAAGTCAGATTTGAGTTTGTAGTGAGCTGTGGATTTTCGCAGAGTTACAGACGCCATAGTACTCATTATTAGCACATTATAAAAATCTGTTTATTGTGTTGCATTAGTTTGGAGATATTCAAGTTCTGTTAATGGACTAACAGTGGACTTTTCCATCTGCAGATTATACTGAATGACCAGCAGAGGGAGTGATGCCGTAGACCATTTCTCTGCGATGCCGAGACCAAAAAAAAAAGAAAGCGTCCTCAGCCTTCGGCTTCCATTATCAATTTACATGGTACGTGAAACTCTCATTTAATTGCTTTGCTTGTCATTAGAAGGAGTTCATAGCATCTGACGGCTCTTGGCACCTTTGAGGCTGCAATGAGTTGTCTTCTGTTAGAGCGATTGACTTACTTTCAAATGGGGGAAGCTTATTTATCCTGCCTCCCTGCACTCTGTATGTGGCGCTCTGATACTCAACATGGCGTGCTCTTTCAGATACTCTGTGTTCTGGTCACTCCAGCCCACTTTCAAAAGGGGAGCCCAGTACTTTCAATGGTGCAGAGTACTTTCCCATTACACTTCCTACTTCCGTTGCAGTCATAATAACCGATAGTTAACCAGAGCAGACTTGCTGAAGTCTCATTGTCCTGTGTTATGGTCACCCAGGGCGATTTGTCATGAGGTGCTCTGACATCATAAAGCTACAGCATGGTGTCATCTGACATGAGAGCAAGCAATAGGATGCCTTTTTCATGGAATTGAAATGGGTAGCAGGCTAGACAGGATGTGCAGGTGAAGACAAAGATGGTAACATGAATAAACTCAGGCATTAGTTGACTTATGCATTTGTTTGAAGGTTTGGGTGATCATAATATTCTCGAGATCTCTATAGGTTAACTGATAGGGTTGCACAAGAATGAAGATGTTAGAATCTGTTATTCGTAGTTTTTATTATTACCTCTAGCTGTAGCATAAGCCTTCTTTCAAAACCTTATCAGATCACTTAATAGTTACTGCTGTACCATAACCTAAAAATTCTCAGTGAGAAAGATACCATGTCACAGGGCTAGCACTGAGATCTTTTTATTTATGTCCTAATATAGGTGCTGGAATGGTGTAGAGAGTAGTAGCAAAGTTTGGCTTTTGATCGAGAGAAGTATGCTAGGTTGGAAATAAAAGTCAGATTTGACTTTGTAGTGAGCTGTGGATTTTCGCAGAGTTACAGACGCCATAGTACTCATTATTAGCACATTATAAAAATCTGTTTATTGTGTTGCATTAGTTTGGAGATATTCAAGTTCTGTTAATGGACTAACAGTGGACTTTTCCATCTGCAGATTATACTGAATGACCAGCAGAGGGAGTGATGCCGTAGACCATTTCTCTGCGATGCTGAGACCAAAAAAAAAAAGAAAGCGTCCTCAGCCTTCGGCTTCCATTATCAATTTACATGGTAGGTGAAACTCTCATTTAATCGCTTTTGCTTGTCATTAGAAGGAGTTCATAGCATCTGACGGCTCTTGGCACCTTTGAGGCTGCAATGAGTTGTCTTCTGTTAGAGCGATTGACTTACTTTCAAATGGGGGAAGCTTATTTATCCTGCCTCCCTGCACTCTGTATGTGGCGCTCTGATACTCAACATGGAGTGCTCTTTCAGATACTCTGTGTTCTGGTCACTCCAGCCCACTTTCAAAAGGGGAGCCCAGTACTTTCAATGGTGCAGAGTACTTTCCCATTACACTTCCTACTTCCGTTGCAGTCATAATAACCGATAGTTAACCAGAGCAGACTTGCTGAAGTCTCATTGTCCTGTGTTATGGTCACCCAGGGCGATTTGTCATGAGGTGCTCTGACATCATAAAGCTACAGCATGGTGTCATCTGACATGAGAGCAAGCAATAGGATGCCTTTTTCATGGAATTGAAATGGGTAGCAGGCTAGACAGGATGTGCATGTGAAGACAAAGATGGTAACATGAATAAACTCAGGCATTAGTTGACTTATGCATTTGTTTGAAGGTTTGGGTGATCATAATATTCTCGAGATCTCTATAGGTTAACTGATAGGGTTGCACAAGAATGAAGATGTTAGAATCTGTTATTCGTAGTTTTTATTATTACCTCTAGCTGTAGCATAAGCCTTCTTTCAAAACCTTATCAGATCACTTAATAGTTACTGCTGTACCATAACCTAAAAATTCTCAGTGAGAAAGATACCATGTCACAGGGCTAGCACTGAGATCTTTTTATTTATGTCCTAATATAGGTGCTGGAATGGTGTAGAGAGTAGTAGCAAAGTTTGGCTTTTGATCGAGAGAAGTATGCTAGGTTGGAAATAAAAGTCAGATTTGACTTTGTAGTGAGCTGTGGATTTTCGCAGAGTTACAGACGCCATAGTACTCATTATTAGCACATTATAAAAATCTGTTTATTGTGTTGCATTAGTTTGGAGATATTCAAGTTCTGTTAATGGACTAACAGTGGACTTTTCCATCTGCAGATTATACTGAATGACCAGCAGAGGGAGTGATGCCGTAGACCATTTCTCTGCGATGCCGAGACCAAAAAAAAAAGAAAGCGTCCTCAGCCTTCGGCTTCCATTATCAATTTACATGGTACGTGAAACTCTCATTTAATTGCTTTGCTTGTCATTAGAAGGAGTTCATAGCATCTGACGGCTCTTGGCACCTTTGAGGCTGCAATGAGTTGTCTTCTGTTAGAGCGATTGACTTACTTTCAAATGGGGGAAGCTTATTTATCCTGCCTCCCTGCACTCTGTATGTGGCGCTCTGATACTCAACATGGCGTGCTCTTTCAGATACTCTGTGTTCTGGTCACTCCAGCCCACTTTCAAAAGGGGAGCCCAGTACTTTCAATGGTGCAGAGTACTTTCCCATTACACTTCCTACTTCCGTTGCAGTCATAATAACCGATAGTTAACCAGAGCAGACTTGCTGAAGTCTCATTGTCCTGTGTTATGGTCACCAGGGCGATTTGTCATGAGGTGCTCTGACATCATAAAGCTACAGCATGGTGTCATCTGACATGAGAGCAAGCAATAGGATGCCTTTTTCATGGAATTGAAATGGGTAGCAGGCTAGACAGGATGTGCATGTGAAGACAAAGATGGTAACATGAATAAACTCAGGCATTAGTTGACTTATGCATTTGTTTGAAGGTTTGGGTGATCATAATATTCTCGAGATCTCTATAGGTTAACTGATAGGGTTGCACAAGAATGAAGATGTTAGAATCTGTTATTCGTAGTTTTTATTATTACCTCTAGCTGTAGCATAAGCCTTCTTTCAAAACCTTATCAGATCACTTAATAGTTACTGCTGTACCATAACCTAAAAATTCTCAGTGAGAAAGATACCATGTCACAGGGCTAGCACTGAGATCTTTTTATTTATGTCCTAATATAGGTGCTGGAATGGTGTAGAGAGTAGTAGCAAAGTTTGGCTTTTGATCGAGAGAAGTATGCTAGGTTGGAAATAAAAGTCAGATTTGACTTTGTAGTGAGCTGTGGATTTTCGCAGAGTTACAGACGCCATAGTACTCATTATTAGCACATTATAAAAATCTGTTTATTGTGTTGCATTAGTTTGGAGATATTCAAGTTCTGTTAATGGACTAACAGTGGACTTTTCCATCTGCAGATTATACTGAATGACCAGCAGAGGGAGTGATGCCGTAGACCATTTCTCTGCGATGCTGAGACCAAAAAAAAAAAGAAAGCGTCCTCAGCCTTCGGCTTCCATTATCAATTTACATGGTAGGTGAAACTCTCATTTAATCGCTTTTGCTTGTCATTAGAAGGAGTTCATAGCATCTGACGGCTCTTGGCACCTTTGAGGCTGCAATGAGTTGTCTTCTGTTAGAGCGATTGACTTACTTTCAAATGGGGGAAGCTTATTTATCCTGCCTCCCTGCACTCTGTATGTGGCGCTCTGATACTCAACATGGAGTGCTCTTTCAGATACTCTGTGTTCTGGTCACTCCAGCCCACTTTCAAAAGGGGAGCCCAGTACTTTCAATGGTGCAGAGTACTTTCCCATTACACTTCCTACTTCCGTTGCAGTCATAATAACCGATAGTTAACCAGAGCAGACTTGCTGAAGTCTCATTGTCCTGTGTTATGGTCACCCAGGGCGATTTGTCATGAGGTGCTCTGACATCATAAAGCTACAGCATGGTGTCATCTGACATGAGAGCAAGCAATAGGATGCCTTTTTCATGGAATTGAAATGGGTAGCAGGCTAGACAGGATGTGCATGTGAAGACAAAGATGGTAACATGAATAAACTCAGGCATTAGTTGACTTATGCATTTGTTTGAAGGTTTGGGTGATCATAATATTCTCGAGATCTCTATAGGTTAACTGATAGGGTTGCACAAGAATGAAGATGTTAGAATCTGTTATTCGTAGTTTTTATTATTACCTCTAGCTGTAGCATAAGCCTTCTTTCAAAACCTTATCAGATCACTTAATAGTTACTGCTGTACCATAACCTAAAAATTCTCAGTGAGAAAGATACCATGTCACAGGGCTAGCACTGAGATCTTTTTATTTATGTCCTAATATAGGTGCTGGAATGGTGTAGAGAGTAGTAGCAAAGTTTGGCTTTTGATCGAGAGAAGTATGCTAGGTTGGAAATAAAAGTCAGATTTGAGTTTGTAGTGAGCTGTGGATTTTCGCAGAGTTACAGACGCCATAGTACTCATTATTAGCACATTATAAAAATCTGTTTATTGTGTTGCATTAGTTTGGAGATATTCAAGTTCTGTTAATGGACTAACAGTGGACTTTTCCATCTGCAGATTATACTGAATGACCAGCAGAGGGAGTGATGCCGTAGACCATTTCTCTGCGATGCTGAGACCAAAAAAAAAAAGAAAGCGTCCTCAGCCTTCGGCTTCCATTATCAATTTACATGGTAGGTGAAACTCTCATTTAATCGCTTTTGCTTGTCATTAGAAGGAGTTCATAGCATCTGACGGCTCTTGGCACCTTTGAGGCTGCAATGAGTTGTCTTCTGTTAGAGCGATTGACTTACTTTCAAATGGGGGAAGCTTATTTATCCTGCCTCCCTGCACTCTGTATGTGGCGCTCTGATACTCAACATGGAGTGCTCTTTCAGATACTCTGTGTTCTGGTCACTCCAGCCCACTTTCAAAAGGGGAGCCCAGTACTTTCAATGGTGCAGAGTACTTTCCCATTACACTTCCTACTTCCGTTGCAGTCATAATAACCGATAGTTAACCAGAGCAGACTTGCTGAAGTCTCATTGTCCTGTGTTATGGTCACCCAGGGCGATTTGTCATGAGGTGCTCTGACATCATAAAGCTACAGCATGGTGTCATCTGACATGAGAGCAAGCAATAGGATGCCTTTTTCATGGAATTGAAATGGGTAGCAGGCTAGACAGGATGTGCAGGTGAAGACAAAGATGGTAACATGAATAAACTCAGGCATTAGTTGACTTATGCATTTGTTTGAAGGTTTGGGTGATCATAATATTCTCGAGATCTCTATAGGTTAACTGATAGGGTTGCACAAGAATGAAGATGTTAGAATCTGTTATTCGTAGTTTTTATTATTACCTCTAGCTGTAGCATAAGCCTTCTTTCAAAACCTTATCAGATCACTTAATAGTTACTGCTGTACCATAACCTAAAAATTCTCAGTGAGAAAGATACCATGTCACAGGGCTAGCACTGAGATCTTTTTATTTATGTCCTAATATAGGTGCTGGAATGGTGTAGAGAGTAGTAGCAAAGTTTGGCTTTTGATCGAGAGAAGTATGCTAGGTTGGAAATAAAAGTCAGATTTGAGTTTGTAGTGAGCTGTGGATTTTCGCAGAGTTACAGACGCCATAGTACTCATTATTAGCACATTATAAAAATCTGTTTATTGTGTTGCATTAGTTTGGAGATATTCAAGTTCTGTTAATGGACTAACAGTGGACTTTTCCATCTGCAGATTATACTGAATGACCAGCAGAGGGAGTGATGCCGTAGACCATTTCTCTGCGATGCCGAGACCAAAAAAAAAAAGAAAGCGTCCTCAGCCTTCGGCTTCCATTATCAATTTACATGGTACGTGAAACTCTCATTTAATTGCTTTGCTTGTCATTAGAAGGAGTTCATAGCATCTGACGGCTCTTGGCACCTTTGAGGCTGCAATGAGTTGTCTTCTGTTAGAGCGATTGACTTACTTTCAAATGGGGGAAGCTTATTTATCCTGCCTCCCTGCACTCTGTATGTGGCGCTCTGATACTCAACATGGCGTGCTCTTTCAGATACTCTGTGTTCTGGTCACTCCAGCCCACTTTCAAAAGGGGAGCCCAGTACTTTCAATGGTGCAGAGTACTTTCCCATTACACTTCCTACTTCCGTTGCAGTCATAATAACCGATAGTTAACCAGAGCAGACTTGCTGAAGTCTCATTGTCCTGTGTTATGGTCACCCAGGGCGATTTGTCATGAGGTGCTCTGACATCATAAAGCTACAGCATGGTGTCATCTGACATGAGAGCAAGCAATAGGATGCCTTTTTCATGGAATTGAAATGGGTAGCAGGCTAGACAGGATGTGCAGGTGAAGACAAAGATGGTAACATGAATAAACTCAGGCATTAGTTGACTTATGCATTTGTTTGAAGGTTTGGGTGATCATAATATTCTCGAGATCTCTATAGGTTAACTGATAGGGTTGCACAAGAATGAAGATGTTAGAATCTGTTATTCGTAGTTTTTATTATTACCTCTAGCTGTAGCATAAGCCTTCTTTCAAAACCTTATCAGATCACTTAATAGTTACTGCTGTACCATAACCTAAAAATTCTCAGTGAGAAAGATACCATGTCACAGGGCTAGCACTGAGATCTTTTTATTTATGTCCTAATATAGGTGCTGGAATGGTGTAGAGAGTAGTAGCAAAGTTTGGCTTTTGATCGAGAGAAGTATGCTAGGTTGGAAATAAAAGTCAGATTTGAGTTTGTAGTGAGCTGTGGATTTTCGCAGAGTTACAGACGCCATAGTACTCATTATTAGCACATTATAAAAATCTGTTTATTGTGTTGCATTAGTTTGGAGATATTCAAGTTCTGTTAATGGACTAACAGTGGACTTTTCCATCTGCAGATTATACTGAATGACCAGCAGAGGGAGTGATGCCGTAGACCATTTCTCTGCGATGCCGAGACCAAAAAAAAAAAGAAAGCGTCCTCAGCCTTCGGCTTCCATTATCAATTTACATGGTACGTGAAACTCTCATTTAATTGCTTTGCTTGTCATTAGAAGGAGTTCATAGCATCTGACGGCTCTTGGCACCTTTGAGGCTGCAATGAGTTGTCTTCTGTTAGAGCGATTGACTTACTTTCAAATGGGGGAAGCTTATTTATCCTGCCTCCCTGCACTCTGTATGTGGCGCTCTGATACTCAACATGGCGTGCTCTTTCAGATACTCTGTGTTCTGGTCACTCCAGCCCACTTTCAAAAGGGGAGCCCAGTACTTTCAATGGTGCAGAGTACTTTCCCATTACACTTCCTACTTCCGTTGCAGTCATAATAACCGATAGTTAACCAGAGCAGACTTGCTGAAGTCTCATTGTCCTGTGTTATGGTCACCCAGGGCGATTTGTCATGAGGTGCTCTGACATCATAAAGCTACAGCATGGTGTCATCTGACATGAGAGCAAGCAATAGGATGCCTTTTTCATGGAATTGAAATGGGTAGCAGGCTAGACAGGATGTGCAGGTGAAGACAAAGATGGTAACATGAATAAACTCAGGCATTAGTTGACTTATGCATTTGTTTGAAGGTTTGGGTGATCATAATATTCTCGAGATCTCTATAGGTTAACTGATAGGGTTGCACAAGAATGAAGATGTTAGAATCTGTTATTCGTAGTTTTTATTATTACCTCTAGCTGTAGCATAAGCCTTCTTTCAAAACCTTATCAGATCACTTAATAGTTACTGCTGTACCATAACCTAAAAATTCTCAGTGAGAAAGATACCATGTCACAGGGCTAGCACTGAGATCTTTTTATTTATGTCCTAATATAGGTGCTGGAATGGTGTAGAGAGTAGTAGCAAAGTTTGGCTTTTGATTGAGAGAAGTATGCTAGGTTGGAAATAAAAGTCAGATTTGAGTTTGTAGTGAGCTGTGGATTTTCGCAGAGTTACAGACGCCATAGTACTCATTATTAGCACATTATAAAAATCTGTTTATTGTGTTGCATTAGTTTGGAGATATTCAAGTTCTGTTAATGGACTAACAGTGGACTTTTCCATCTGCAGATTATACTGAATGACCAGCAGAGGGAGTGATGCCGTAGACCATTTCTCTGCGATGCTGAGACAAAAAAAAAAAAAGAAAGCGTCCTCAGCCTTCGGCTTCCATTATCAATTTACATGGTAGGTGAAACTCTCATTTAATCGCTTTGCTTGTCATTAGAAGGAGTTCATAGCATCTGACGGCTCTTGGCACCTTTGAGGCTGCAATGAGTTGTCTTCTGTTAGAGCGATTGACTTACTTTCAAATGGGGGAAGCTTATTTATCCTGCCTCCCTGCACTCTGTATGTGGCGCTCTGATACTCAACATGGAGTGCTCTTTCAGATACTCTGTGTTCTGGTCACTCCAGCCCACTTTCAAAAGGGGAGCCCAGTACTTTCAATGGTGCAGAGTACTTTCCCATTACACTTCCTACTTCCGTTGCAGTCATAATAACCGATAGTTAACCAGAGCAGACTTGCTGAAGTCTCATTGTCCTGTGTTATGGTCACCCAGGGCGATTTGTCATGAGGTGCTCTGACATCATAAAGCTACAGCATGGTGTCATCTGACATGAGAGCAAGCAATAGGATGCCTTTTTCATGGAATTGAAATGGGTAGCAGGCTAGACAGGATGTGCAGGTGAAGACAAAGATGGTAACATGAATAAACTCAGGCATTAGTTGACTTATGCATTTGTTTGAAGGTTTGGGTGATCATAATATTCTCGAGATCTCTATAGGTTAACTGATAGGGTTGCACAAGAATGAAGATGTTAGAATCTGTTATTCGTAGTTTTTATTATTACCTCTAGCTGTAGCATAAGCCTTCTTTCAAAACCTTATCAGATCACTTAATAGTTACTGCTGTACCATAACCTAAAAATTCTCAGTGAGAAAGATACCATGTCACAGGGCTAGCACTGAGATCTTTTTATTTATGTCCTAATATAGGTGCTGGAATGGTGTAGAGAGTAGTAGCAAAGTTTGGCTTTTGATTGAGAGAAGTATGCTAGGTTGGAAATAAAAGTCAGATTTGACTTTGTAGTGAGCTGTGGATTTTCGCAGAGTTACAGACGCCATAGTACTCATTATTAGCACATTATAAAAATCTGTTTATTGTGTTGCATTAGTTTGGAGATATTCAAGTTCTGTTAATGGACTAACAGTGGACTTTTCCATCTGCAGATTATACTGAATGACCAGCAGAGGGAGTGATGCCGTAGACCATTTCTCTGCGATGCTGAGACAAAAAAAAAAAAAAGAAAGCGTCCTCAGCCTTCGGCTTCCATTATCAATTTACATGGTAGGTGAAACTCTCATTTAATCGCTTTGCTTGTCATTAGAAGGAGTTCATAGCATCTGACGGCTCTTGGCACCTTTGAGGCTGCAATGAGTTGTCTTCTGTTAGAGCGATTGACTTACTTTCAAATGGGGGAAGCTTATTTATCCTGCCTCCCTGCACTCTGTATGTGGCGCTCTGATACTCAACATGGAGTGCTCTTTCAGATACTCTGTGTTCTGGTCACTCCAGCCCACTTTCAAAAGGGGAGCCCAGTACTTTCAATGGTGCAGAGTACTTTCCCATTACACTTCCTACTTCCGTTGCAGTCATAATAACCGATAGTTAACCAGAGCAGACTTGCTGAAGTCTCATTGTCCTGTGTTATGGTCACCCAGGGCGATTTGTCATGAGGTGCTCTGACATCATAAAGCTACAGCATGGTGTCATCTGACATGAGAGCAAGCAATAGGATGCCTTTTTCATGGAATTGAAATGGGTAGCAGGCTAGACAGGATGTGCAGGTGAAGACAAAGATGGTAACATGAATAAACTCAGGCATTAGTTGACTTATGCATTTGTTTGAAGGTTTGGGTGATCATAATATTCTCGAGATCTCTATAGGTTAACTGATAGGGTTGCACAAGAATGAAGATGTTAGAATCTGTTATTCGTAGTTTTTATTATTACCTCTAGCTGTAGCATAAGCCTTCTTTCAAAACCTTATCAGATCACTTAATAGTTACTGCTGTACCATAACCTAAAAATTCTCAGTGAGAAAGATACCATGTCACAGGGCTAGCACTGAGATCTTTTTATTTATGTCCTAATATAGGTGCTGGAATGGTGTAGAGAGTAGTAGCAAAGTTTGGCTTTTGATCGAGAGAAGTATGCTAGGTTGGAAATAAAAGTCAGATTTGAGTTTGTAGTGAGCTGTGGATTTTCGCAGAGTTACAGACGCCATAGTACTCATTATTAGCACATTATAAAAATCTGTTTATTGTGTTGCATTAGTTTGGAGATATTCAAGTTCTGTTAATGGACTAACAGTGGACTTTTCCATCTGCAGATTATACTGAATGACCAGCAGAGGGAGTGATGCCGTAGACCATTTCTCTGCGATGCCGAGACCAAAAAAAAAAAGAAAGCGTCCTCAGCCTTCGGCTTCCATTATCAATTTACATGGTACGTGAAACTCTCATTTAATTGCTTTGCTTGTCATTAGAAGGAGTTCATAGCATCTGACGGCTCTTGGCACCTTTGAGGCTGCAATGAGTTGTCTTCTGTTAGAGCGATTGACTTACTTTCAAATGGGGGAAGCTTATTTATCCTGCCTCCCTGCACTCTGTATGTGGCGCTCTGATACTCAACATGGCGTGCTCTTTCAGATACTCTGTGTTCTGGTCACTCCAGCCCACTTTCAAAAGGGGAGCCCAGTACTTTCAATGGTGCAGAGTACTTTCCCATTACACTTCCTACTTCCGTTGCAGTCATAATAACCGATAGTTAACCAGAGCAGACTTGCTGAAGTCTCATTGTCCTGTGTTATGGTCACCCAGGGCGATTTGTCATGAGGTGCTCTGACATCATAAAGCTACAGCATGGTGTCATCTGACATGAGAGCAAGCAATAGGATGCCTTTTTCATGGAATTGAAATGGGTAGCAGGCTAGACAGGATGTGCAGGTGAAGACAAAGATGGTAACATGAATAAACTCAGGCATTAGTTGACTTATGCATTTGTTTGAAGGTTTGGGTGATCATAATATTCTCGAGATCTCTATAGGTTAACTGATAGGGTTGCACAAGAATGAAGATGTTAGAATCTGTTATTCGTAGTTTTTATTATTACCTCTAGCTGTAGCATAAGCCTTCTTTCAAAACCTTATCAGATCACTTAATAGTTACTGCTGTACCATAACCTAAAAATTCTCAGTGAGAAAGATACCATGTCACAGGGCTAGCACTGAGATCTTTTTATTTATGTCCTAATATAGGTGCTGGAATGGTGTAGAGAGTAGTAGCAAAGTTTGGCTTTTGATCGAGAGAAGTATGCTAGGTTGGAAATAAAAGTCAGATTTGAGTTTGTAGTGAGCTGTGGATTTTCGCAGAGTTACAGACGCCATAGTACTCATTATTAGCACATTATAAAAATCTGTTTATTGTGTTGCATTAGTTTGGAGATATTCAAGTTCTGTTAATGGACTAACAGTGGACTTTTCCATCTGCAGATTATACTGAATGACCAGCAGAGGGAGTGATGCCGTAGACCATTTCTCTGCGATGCCGAGACCAAAAAAAAAAAGAAAGCGTCCTCAGCCTTCGGCTTCCATTATCAATTTACATGGTACGTGAAACTCTCATTTAATTGCTTTGCTTGTCATTAGAAGGAGTTCATAGCATCTGACGGCTCTTGGCACCTTTGAGGCTGCAATGAGTTGTCTTCTGTTAGAGCGATTGACTTACTTTCAAATGGGGGAAGCTTATTTATCCTGCCTCCCTGCACTCTGTATGTGGCGCTCTGATACTCAACATGGCGTGCTCTTTCAGATACTCTGTGTTCTGGTCACTCCAGCCCACTTTCAAAAGGGGAGCCCAGTACTTTCAATGGTGCAGAGTACTTTCCCATTACACTTCCTACTTCCGTTGCAGTCATAATAACCGATAGTTAACCAGAGCAGACTTGCTGAAGTCTCATTGTCCTGTGTTATGGTCACCCAGGGCGATTTGTCATGAGGTGCTCTGACATCATAAAGCTACAGCATGGTGTCATCTGACATGAGAGCAAGCAATAGGATGCCTTTTTCATGGAATTGAAATGGGTAGCAGGCTAGACAGGATGTGCAGGTGAAGACAAAGATGGTAACATGAATAAACTCAGGCATTAGTTGACTTATGCATTTGTTTGAAGGTTTGGGTGATCATAATATTCTCGAGATCTCTATAGGTTAACTGATAGGGTTGCACAAGAATGAAGATGTTAGAATCTGTTATTCGTAGTTTTTATTATTACCTCTAGCTGTAGCATAAGCCTTCTTTCAAAACCTTATCAGATCACTTAATAGTTACTGCTGTACCATAACCTAAAAATTCTCAGTGAGAAAGATACCATGTCACAGGGCTAGCACTGAGATCTTTTTATTTATGTCCTAATATAGGTGCTGGAATGGTGTAGAGAGTAGTAGCAAAGTTTGGCTTTTGATCGAGAGAAGTATGCTAGGTTGGAAATAAAAGTCAGATTTGACTTTGTAGTGAGCTGTGGATTTTCGCAGAGTTACAGACGCCATAGTACTCATTATTAGCACATTATAAAAATCTGTTTATTGTGTTGCATTAGTTTGGAGATATTCAAGTTCTGTTAATGGACTAACAGTGGACTTTTCCATCTGCAGATTATACTGAATGACCAGCAGAGGGAGTGATGCCGTAGACCATTTCTCTGCGATGCTGAGACCAAAAAAAAAAAGAAAGCGTCCTCAGCCTTCGGCTTCCATTATCAATTTACATGGTAGGTGAAACTCTCATTTAATCGCTTTTGCTTGTCATTAGAAGGAGTTCATAGCATCTGACGGCTCTTGGCACCTTTGAGGCTGCAATGAGTTGTCTTCTGTTAGAGCGATTGACTTACTTTCAAATGGGGGAAGCTTATTTATCCTGCCTCCCTGCACTCTGTATGTGGCGCTCTGATACTCAACATGGAGTGCTCTTTCAGATACTCTGTGTTCTGGTCACTCCAGCCCACTTTCAAAAGGGGAGCCCAGTACTTTCAATGGTGCAGAGTACTTTCCCATTACACTTCCTACTTCCGTTGCAGTCATAATAACCGATAGTTAACCAGAGCAGACTTGCTGAAGTCTCATTGTCCTGTGTTATGGTCACCCAGGGCGATTTGTCATGAGGTGCTCTGACATCATAAAGCTACAGCATGGTGTCATCTGACATGAGAGCAAGCAATAGGATGCCTTTTTCATGGAATTGAAATGGGTAGCAGGCTAGACAGGATGTGCATGTGAAGACAAAGATGGTAACATGAATAAACTCAGGCATTAGTTGACTTATGCATTTGTTTGAAGGTTTGGGTGATCATAATATTCTCGAGATCTCTATAGGTTAACTGATAGGGTTGCACAAGAATGAAGATGTTAGAATCTGTTATTCGTAGTTTTTATTATTACCTCTAGCTGTAGCATAAGCCTTCTTTCAAAACCTTATCAGATCACTTAATAGTTACTGCTGTACCATAACCTAAAAATTCTCAGTGAGAAAGATACCATGTCACAGGGCTAGCACTGAGATCTTTTTATTTATGTCCTAATATAGGTGCTGGAATGGTGTAGAGAGTAGTAGCAAAGTTTGGCTTTTGATCGAGAGAAGTATGCTAGGTTGGAAATAAAAGTCAGATTTGACTTTGTAGTGAGCTGTGGATTTTCGCAGAGTTACAGACGCCATAGTACTCATTATTAGCACATTATAAAAATCTGTTTATTGTGTTGCATTAGTTTGGAGATATTCAAGTTCTGTTAATGGACTAACAGTGGACTTTTCCATCTGCAGATTATACTGAATGACCAGCAGAGGGAGTGATGCCGTAGACCATTTCTCTGCGATGCCGAGACCAAAAAAAAAAAGAAAGCGTCCTCAGCCTTCGGCTTCCATTATCAATTTACATGGTACGTGAAACTCTCATTTAATTGCTTTGCTTGTCATTAGAAGGAGTTCATAGCATCTGACGGCTCTTGGCACCTTTGAGGCTGCAATGAGTTGTCTTCTGTTAGAGCGATTGACTTACTTTCAAATGGGGGAAGCTTATTTATCCTGCCTCCCTGCACTCTGTATGTGGCGCTCTGATACTCAACATGGCGTGCTCTTTCAGATACTCTGTGTTCTGGTCACTCCAGCCCACTTTCAAAAGGGGAGCCCAGTACTTTCAATGGTGCAGAGTACTTTCCCATTACACTTCCTACTTCCGTTGCAGTCATAATAACCGATAGTTAACCAGAGCAGACTTGCTGAAGTCTCATTGTCCTGTGTTATGGTCACCCAGGGCGATTTGTCATGAGGTGCTCTGACATCATAAAGCTACAGCATGGTGTCATCTGACATGAGAGCAAGCAATAGGATGCCTTTTTCATGGAATTGAAATGGGTAGCAGGCTAGACAGGATGTGCATGTGAAGACAAAGATGGTAACATGAATAAACTCAGGCATTAGTTGACTTATGCATTTGTTTGAAGGTTTGGGTGATCATAATATTCTCGAGATCTCTATAGGTTAACTGATAGGGTTGCACAAGAATGAAGATGTTAGAATCTGTTATTCGTAGTTTTTATTATTACCTCTAGCTGTAGCATAAGCCTTCTTTCAAAACCTTATCAGATCACTTAATAGTTACTGCTGTACCATAACCTAAAAATTCTCAGTGAGAAAGATACCATGTCACAGGGCTAGCACTGAGATCTTTTTATTTATGTCCTAATATAGGTGCTGGAATGGTGTAGAGAGTAGTAGCAAAGTTTGGCTTTTGATCGAGAGAAGTATGCTAGGTTGGAAATAAAAGTCAGATTTGACTTTGTAGTGAGCTGTGGATTTTCGCAGAGTTACAGACGCCATAGTACTCATTATTAGCACATTATAAAAATCTGTTTATTGTGTTGCATTAGTTTGGAGATATTCAAGTTCTGTTAATGGACTAACAGTGGACTTTTCCATCTGCAGATTATACTGAATGACCAGCAGAGGGAGTGATGCCGTAGACCATTTCTCTGCGATGCTGAGACCAAAAAAAAAAAGAAAGCGTCCTCAGCCTTCGGCTTCCATTATCAATTTACATGGTAGGTGAAACTCTCATTTAATCGCTTTTGCTTGTCATTAGAAGGAGTTCATAGCATCTGACGGCTCTTGGCACCTTTGAGGCTGCAATGAGTTGTCTTCTGTTAGAGCGATTGACTTACTTTCAAATGGGGGAAGCTTATTTATCCTGCCTCCCTGCACTCTGTATGTGGCGCTCTGATACTCAACATGGAGTGCTCTTTCAGATACTCTGTGTTCTGGTCACTCCAGCCCACTTTCAAAAGGGGAGCCCAGTACTTTCAATGGTGCAGAGTACTTTCCCATTACACTTCCTACTTCCGTTGCAGTCATAATAACCGATAGTTAACCAGAGCAGACTTGCTGAAGTCTCATTGTCCTGTGTTATGGTCACCCAGGGCGATTTGTCATGAGGTGCTCTGACATCATAAAGCTACAGCATGGTGTCATCTGACATGAGAGCAAGCAATAGGATGCCTTTTTCATGGAATTGAAATGGGTAGCAGGCTAGACAGGATGTGCATGTGAAGACAAAGATGGTAACATGAATAAACTCAGGCATTAGTTGACTTATGCATTTGTTTGAAGGTTTGGGTGATCATAATATTCTCGAGATCTCTATAGGTTAACTGATAGGGTTGCACAAGAATGAAGATGTTAGAATCTGTTATTCGTAGTTTTTATTATTACCTCTAGCTGTAGCATAAGCCTTCTTTCAAAACCTTATCAGATCACTTAATAGTTACTGCTGTACCATAACCTAAAAATTCTCAGTGAGAAAGATACCATGTCACAGGGCTAGCACTGAGATCTTTTTATTTATGTCCTAATATAGGTGCTGGAATGGTGTAGAGAGTAGTAGCAAAGTTTGGCTTTTGATCGAGAGAAGTATGCTAGGTTGGAAATAAAAGTCAGATTTGAGTTTGTAGTGAGCTGTGGATTTTCGCAGAGTTACAGACGCCATAGTACTCATTATTAGCACATTATAAAAATCTGTTTATTGTGTTGCATTAGTTTGGAGATATTCAAGTTCTGTTAATGGACTAACAGTGGACTTTTCCATCTGCAGATTATACTGAATGACCAGCAGAGGGAGTGATGCCGTAGACCATTTCTCTGCGATGCTGAGACCAAAAAAAAAAAGAAAGCGTCCTCAGCCTTCGGCTTCCATTATCAATTTACATGGTAGGTGAAACTCTCATTTAATCGCTTTTGCTTGTCATTAGAAGGAGTTCATAGCATCTGACGGCTCTTGGCACCTTTGAGGCTGCAATGAGTTGTCTTCTGTTAGAGCGATTGACTTACTTTCAAATGGGGGAAGCTTATTTATCCTGCCTCCCTGCACTCTGTATGTGGCGCTCTGATACTCAACATGGAGTGCTCTTTCAGATACTCTGTGTTCTGGTCACTCCAGCCCACTTTCAAAAGGGGAGCCCAGTACTTTCAATGGTGCAGAGTACTTTCCCATTACACTTCCTACTTCCGTTGCAGTCATAATAACCGATAGTTAACCAGAGCAGACTTGCTGAAGTCTCATTGTCCTGTGTTATGGTCACCCAGGGCGATTTGTCATGAGGTGCTCTGACATCATAAAGCTACAGCATGGTGTCATCTGACATGAGAGCAAGCAATAGGATGCCTTTTTCATGGAATTGAAATGGGTAGCAGGCTAGACAGGATGTGCAGGTGAAGACAAAGATGGTAACATGAATAAACTCAGGCATTAGTTGACTTATGCATTTGTTTGAAGGTTTGGGTGATCATAATATTCTCGAGATCTCTATAGGTTAACTGATAGGGTTGCACAAGAATGAAGATGTTAGAATCTGTTATTCGTAGTTTTTATTATTACCTCTAGCTGTAGCATAAGCCTTCTTTCAAAACCTTATCAGATCACTTAATAGTTACTGCTGTACCATAACCTAAAAATTCTCAGTGAGAAAGATACCATGTCACAGGGCTAGCACTGAGATCTTTTTATTTATGTCCTAATATAGGTGCTGGAATGGTGTAGAGAGTAGTAGCAAAGTTTGGCTTTTGATCGAGAGAAGTATGCTAGGTTGGAAATAAAAGTCAGATTTGAGTTTGTAGTGAGCTGTGGATTTTCGCAGAGTTACAGACGCCATAGTACTCATTATTAGCACATTATAAAAATCTGTTTATTGTGTTGCATTAGTTTGGAGATATTCAAGTTCTGTTAATGGACTAACAGTGGACTTTTCCATCTGCAGATTATACTGAATGACCAGCAGAGGGAGTGATGCCGTAGACCATTTCTCTGCGATGCCGAGACCAAAAAAAAAAAGAAAGCGTCCTTAGCCTTCGGCTTCCATTATCAATTTACATGGTACGTGAAACTCTCATTTAATTGCTTTGCTTGTCATTAGAAGGAGTTCATAGCATCTGACGGCTCTTGGCACCTTTGAGGCTGCAATGAGTTGTCTTCTGTTAGAGCGATTGACTTACTTTCAAATGGGGGAAGCTTATTTATCCTGCCTCCCTGCACTCTGTATGTGGCGCTCTGATACTCAACATGGCGTGCTCTTTCAGATACTCTGTGTTCTGGTCACTCCAGCCCACTTTCAAAAGGGGAGCCCAGTACTTTCAATGGTGCAGAGTACTTTCCCATTACACTTCCTACTTCCGTTGCAGTCATAATAACCGATAGTTAACCAGAGCAGACTTGCTGAAGTCTCATTGTCCTGTGTTATGGTCACCCAGGGCGATTTGTCATGAGGTGCTCTGACATCATAAAGCTACAGCATGGTGTCATCTGACATGAGAGCAAGCAATAGGATGCCTTTTTCATGGAATTGAAATGGGTAGCAGGCTAGACAGGATGTGCAGGTGAAGACAAAGATGGTAACATGAATAAACTCAGGCATTAGTTGACTTATGCATTTGTTTGAAGGTTTGGGTGATCATAATATTCTCGAGATCTCTATAGGTTAACTGATAGGGTTGCACAAGAATGAAGATGTTAGAATCTGTTATTCGTAGTTTTTATTATTACCTCTAGCTGTAGCATAAGCCTTCTTTCAAAACCTTATCAGATCACTTAATAGTTACTGCTGTACCATAACCTAAAAATTCTCAGTGAGAAAGATACCATGTCACAGGGCTAGCACTGAGATCTTTTTATTTATGTCCTAATATAGGTGCTGGAATGGTGTAGAGAGTAGTAGCAAAGTTTGGCTTTTGATTGAGAGAAGTATGCTAGGTTGGAAATAAAAGTCAGATTTGAGTTTGTAGTGAGCTGTGGATTTTCGCAGAGTTACAGACGCCATAGTACTCATTATTAGCACATTATAAAAATCTGTTTATTGTGTTGCATTAGTTTGGAGATATTCAAGTTCTGTTAATGGACTAACAGTGGACTTTTCCATCTGCAGATTATACTGAATGACCAGCAGAGGGAGTGATGCCGTAGACCATTTCTCTGCGATGCTGAGACAAAAAAAAAAAAAGAAAGCGTCCTCAGCCTTCGGCTTCCATTATCAATTTACATGGTAGGTGAAACTCTCATTTAATCGCTTTGCTTGTCATTAGAAGGAGTTCATAGCATCTGACGGCTCTTGGCACCTTTGAGGCTGCAATGAGTTGTCTTCTGTTAGAGCGATTGACTTACTTTCAAATGGGGGAAGCTTATTTATCCTGCCTCCCTGCACTCTGTATGTGGCGCTCTGATACTCAACATGGAGTGCTCTTTCAGATACTCTGTGTTCTGGTCACTCCAGCCCACTTTCAAAAGGGGAGCCCAGTACTTTCAATGGTGCAGAGTACTTTCCCATTACACTTCCTACTTCCGTTGCAGTCATAATAACCGATAGTTAACCAGAGCAGACTTGCTGAAGTCTCATTGTCCTGTGTTATGGTCACCCAGGGCGATTTGTCATGAGGTGCTCTGACATCATAAAGCTACAGCATGGTGTCATCTGACATGAGAGCAAGCAATAGGATGCCTTTTTCATGGAATTGAAATGGGTAGCAGGCTAGACAGGATGTGCAGGTGAAGACAAAGATGGTAACATGAATAAACTCAGGCATTAGTTGACTTATGCATTTGTTTGAAGGTTTGGGTGATCATAATATTCTCGAGATCTCTATAGGTTAACTGATAGGGTTGCACAAGAATGAAGATGTTAGAATCTGTTATTCGTAGTTTTTATTATTACCTCTAGCTGTAGCATAAGCCTTCTTTCAAAACCTTATCAGATCACTTAATAGTTACTGCTGTACCATAACCTAAAAATTCTCAGTGAGAAAGATACCATGTCACAGGGCTAGCACTGAGATCTTTTTATTTATGTCCTAATATAGGTGCTGGAATGGTGTAGAGAGTAGTAGCAAAGTTTGGCTTTTGATTGAGAGAAGTATGCTAGGTTGGAAATAAAAGTCAGATTTGACTTTGTAGTGAGCTGTGGATTTTCGCAGAGTTACAGACGCCATAGTACTCATTATTAGCACATTATAAAAATCTGTTTATTGTGTTGCATTAGTTTGGAGATATTCAAGTTCTGTTAATGGACTAACAGTGGACTTTTCCATCTGCAGATTATACTGAATGACCAGCAGAGGGAGTGATGCCGTAGACCATTTCTCTGCGATGCTGAGACAAAAAAAAAAAAAAGAAAGCGTCCTCAGCCTTCGGCTTCCATTATCAATTTACATGGTAGGTGAAACTCTCATTTAATCGCTTTGCTTGTCATTAGAAGGAGTTCATAGCATCTGACGGCTCTTGGCACCTTTGAGGCTGCAATGAGTTGTCTTCTGTTAGAGCGATTGACTTACTTTCAAATGGGGGAAGCTTATTTATCCTGCCTCCCTGCACTCTGTATGTGGCGCTCTGATACTCAACATGGAGTGCTCTTTCAGATACTCTGTGTTCTGGTCACTCCAGCCCACTTTCAAAAGGGGAGCCCAGTACTTTCAATGGTGCAGAGTACTTTCCCATTACACTTCCTACTTCCGTTGCAGTCATAATAACCGATAGTTAACCAGAGCAGACTTGCTGAAGTCTCATTGTCCTGTGTTATGGTCACCCAGGGCGATTTGTCATGAGGTGCTCTGACATCATAAAGCTACAGCATGGTGTCATCTGACATGAGAGCAAGCAATAGGATGCCTTTTTCATGGAATTGAAATGGGTAGCAGGCTAGACAGGATGTGCAGGTGAAGACAAAGATGGTAACATGAATAAACTCAGGCATTAGTTGACTTATGCATTTGTTTGAAGGTTTGGGTGATCATAATATTCTCGAGATCTCTATAGGTTAACTGATAGGGTTGCACAAGAATGAAGATGTTAGAATCTGTTATTCGTAGTTTTTATTATTACCTCTAGCTGTAGCATAAGCCTTCTTTCAAAACCTTATCAGATCACTTAATAGTTACTGCTGTACCATAACCTAAAAATTCTCAGTGAGAAAGATACCATGTCACAGGGCTAGCACTGAGATCTTTTTATTTATGTCCTAATATAGGTGCTGGAATGGTGTAGAGAGTAGTAGCAAAGTTTGGCTTTTGATCGAGAGAAGTATGCTAGGTTGGAAATAAAAGTCAGATTTGAGTTTGTAGTGAGCTGTGGATTTTCGCAGAGTTACAGACGCCATAGTACTCATTATTAGCACATTATAAAAATCTGTTTATTGTGTTGCATTAGTTTGGAGATATTCAAGTTCTGTTAATGGACTAACAGTGGACTTTTCCATCTGCAGATTATACTGAATGACCAGCAGAGGGAGTGATGCCGTAGACCATTTCTCTGCGATGCCGAGACCAAAAAAAAAAAGAAAGCGTCCTCAGCCTTCGGCTTCCATTATCAATTTACATGGTACGTGAAACTCTCATTTAATTGCTTTGCTTGTCATTAGAAGGAGTTCATAGCATCTGACGGCTCTTGGCACCTTTGAGGCTGCAATGAGTTGTCTTCTGTTAGAGCGATTGACTTACTTTCAAATGGGGGAAGCTTATTTATCCTGCCTCCCTGCACTCTGTATGTGGCGCTCTGATACTCAACATGGCGTGCTCTTTCAGATACTCTGTGTTCTGGTCACTCCAGCCCACTTTCAAAAGGGGAGCCCAGTACTTTCAATGGTGCAGAGTACTTTCCCATTACACTTCCTACTTCCGTTGCAGTCATAATAACCGATAGTTAACCAGAGCAGACTTGCTGAAGTCTCATTGTCCTGTGTTATGGTCACCCAGGGCGATTTGTCATGAGGTGCTCTGACATCATAAAGCTACAGCATGGTGTCATCTGACATGAGAGCAAGCAATAGGATGCCTTTTTCATGGAATTGAAATGGGTAGCAGGCTAGACAGGATGTGCAGGTGAAGACAAAGATGGTAACATGAATAAACTCAGGCATTAGTTGACTTATGCATTTGTTTGAAGGTTTGGGTGATCATAATATTCTCGAGATCTCTATAGGTTAACTGATAGGGTTGCACAAGAATGAAGATGTTAGAATCTGTTATTCGTAGTTTTTATTATTACCTCTAGCTGTAGCATAAGCCTTCTTTCAAAACCTTATCAGATCACTTAATAGTTACTGCTGTACCATAACCTAAAAATTCTCAGTGAGAAAGATACCATGTCACAGGGCTAGCACTGAGATCTTTTTATTTATGTCCTAATATAGGTGCTGGAATGGTGTAGAGAGTAGTAGCAAAGTTTGGCTTTTGATTGAGAGAAGTATGCTAGGTTGGAAATAAAAGTCAGATTTGAGTTTGTAGTGAGCTGTGGATTTTCGCAGAGTTACAGACGCCATAGTACTCATTATTAGCACATTATAAAAATCTGTTTATTGTGTTGCATTAGTTTGGAGATATTCAAGTTCTGTTAATGGACTAACAGTGGACTTTTCCATCTGCAGATTATACTGAATGACCAGCAGAGGGAGTGATGCCGTAGACCATTTCTCTGCGATGCTGAGACAAAAAAAAAAAAAGAAAGCGTCCTCAGCCTTCGGCTTCCATTATCAATTTACATGGTAGGTGAAACTCTCATTTAATCGCTTTGCTTGTCATTAGAAGGAGTTCATAGCATCTGACGGCTCTTGGCACCTTTGAGGCTGCAATGAGTTGTCTTCTGTTAGAGCGATTGACTTACTTTCAAATGGGGGAAGCTTATTTATCCTGCCTCCCTGCACTCTGTATGTGGCGCTCTGATACTCAACATGGAGTGCTCTTTCAGATACTCTGTGTTCTGGTCACTCCAGCCCACTTTCAAAAGGGGAGCCCAGTACTTTCAATGGTGCAGAGTACTTTCCCATTACACTTCCTACTTCCGTTGCAGTCATAATAACCGATAGTTAACCAGAGCAGACTTGCTGAAGTCTCATTGTCCTGTGTTATGGTCACCCAGGGCGATTTGTCATGAGGTGCTCTGACATCATAAAGCTACAGCATGGTGTCATCTGACATGAGAGCAAGCAATAGGATGCCTTTTTCATGGAATTGAAATGGGTAGCAGGCTAGACAGGATGTGCAGGTGAAGACAAAGATGGTAACATGAATAAACTCAGGCATTAGTTGACTTATGCATTTGTTTGAAGGTTTGGGTGATCATAATATTCTCGAGATCTCTATAGGTTAACTGATAGGGTTGCACAAGAATGAAGATGTTAGAATCTGTTATTCGTAGTTTTTATTATTACCTCTAGCTGTAGCATAAGCCTTCTTTCAAAACCTTATCAGATCACTTAATAGTTACTGCTGTACCATAACCTAAAAATTCTCAGTGAGAAAGATACCATGTCACAGGGCTAGCACTGAGATCTTTTTATTTATGTCCTAATATAGGTGCTGGAATGGTGTAGAGAGTAGTAGCAAAGTTTGGCTTTTGATCGAGAGAAGTATGCTAGGTTGGAAATAAAAGTCAGATTTGAGTTTGTAGTGAGCTGTGGATTTTCGCAGAGTTACAGACGCCATAGTACTCATTATTAGCACATTATAAAAATCTGTTTATTGTGTTGCATTAGTTTGGAGATATTCAAGTTCTGTTAATGGACTAACAGTGGACTTTTCCATCTGCAGATTATACTGAATGACCAGCAGAGGGAGTGATGCCGTAGACCATTTCTCTGCGATGCCGAGACCAAAAAAAAAAAGAAAGCGCCCTCAGCCTTCGGCTTCCATTATCAATTTACATGGTACGTGAAACTCTCATTTAATTGCTTTGCTTGTCATTAGAAGGAGTTCATAGCATCTGACGGCTCTTGGCACCTTTGAGGCTGCAATGAGTTGTCTTCTGTTAGAGCGATTGAAATGGGTAGCAGGCTAGACAGGATGTGCAGGTGAAGACAAAGATGGTAACATGAATAAACTCAGGCATTAGTTGACTTATGCATTTGTTTGAAGGTTTGGGTGATCATAATATTCTCGAGATCTCTATAGGTTAACTGATAGGGTTGCACAAGAATGAAGATGTTAGAATCTGTTATTCGTAGTTTTTATTATTACCTCTAGCTGTAGCATAAGCCTTCTTTCAAAACCTTATCAGATCACTTAATAGTTACTGCTGTACCATAACCTAAAAATTCTCAGTGAGAAAGATACCATGTCACAGGGCTAGCACTGAGATCTTTTTATTTATGTCCTAATATAGGTGCTGGAATGGTGTAGAGAGTAGTAGCAAAGTTTGGCTTTTGATTGAGAGAAGTATGCTAGGTTGGAAATAAAAGTCAGATTTGAGTTTGTAGTGAGCTGTGGATTTTCGCAGAGTTACAGACGCCATAGTACTCATTATTAGCACATTATAAAAATCTGTTTATTGTGTTGCATTAGTTTGGAGATATTCAAGTTCTGTTAATGGACTAACAGTGGACTTTTCCATCTGCAGATTATACTGAATGACCAGCAGAGGGAGTGATGCCGTAGACCATTTCTCTGCGATGCCGAGACCAAAAAAAAAAAGAAAGCGTCCTCAGCCTTCGGCTTCCATTATCAATTTACATGGTACGTGAAACTCTCATTTAATTGCTTTGCTTGTCATTAGAAGGAGTTCATAGCATCTGACGGCTCTTGGCACCTTTGAGGCTGCAATGAGTTGTCTTCTGTTAGAGCGATTGACTTACTTTCAAATGGGGGAAGCTTATTTATCCTGCCTCCCTGCACTCTGTATGTGGCGCTCTGATACTCAACATGGCGTGCTCTTTCAGATACTCTGTGTTCTGGTCACTCCAGCCCACTTTCAAAAGGGGAGCCCAGTACTTTCAATGGTGCAGAGTACTTTCCCATTACACTTCCTACTTCCGTTGCAGTCATAATAACCGATAGTTAACCAGAGCAGACTTGCTGAAGTCTCATTGTCCTGTGTTATGGTCACCCAGGGCGATTTGTCATGAGGTGCTCTGACATCATAAAGCTACAGCATGGTGTCATCTGACATGAGAGCAAGCAATAGGATGCCTTTTTCATGGAATTGAAATGGGTAGCAGGCTAGACAGGATGTGCAGGTGAAGACAAAGATGGTAACATGAATAAACTCAGGCATTAGTTGACTTATGCATTTGTTTGAAGGTTTGGGTGATCATAATATTCTCGAGATCTCTATAGGTTAACTGATAGGGTTGCACAAGAATGAAGATGTTAGAATCTGTTATTCGTAGTTTTTATTATTACCTCTAGCTGTAGCATAAGCCTTCTTTCAAAACCTTATCAGATCACTTAATAGTTACTGCTGTACCATAACCTAAAAATTCTCAGTGAGAAAGATACCATGTCACAGGGCTAGCACTGAGATCTTTTTATTTATGTCCTAATATAGGTGCTGGAATGGTGTAGAGAGTAGTAGCAAAGTTTGGCTTTTGATTGAGAGAAGTATGCTAGGTTGGAAATAAAAGTCAGATTTGAGTTTGTAGTGAGCTGTGGATTTTCGCAGAGTTACAGACGCCATAGTACTCATTATTAGCACATTATAAAAATCTGTTTATTGTGTTGCATTAGTTTGGAGATATTCAAGTTCTGTTAATGGACTAACAGTGGACTTTTCCATCTGCAGATTATACTGAATGACCAGCAGAGGGAGTGATGCCGTAGACCATTTCTCTGCGATGCTGAGACAAAAAAAAAAAAAGAAAGCGTCCTCAGCCTTCGGCTTCCATTATCAATTTACATGGTAGGTGAAACTCTCATTTAATCGCTTTGCTTGTCATTAGAAGGAGTTCATAGCATCTGACGGCTCTTGGCACCTTTGAGGCTGCAATGAGTTGTCTTCTGTTAGAGCGATTGACTTACTTTCAAATGGGGGAAGCTTATTTATCCTGCCTCCCTGCACTCTGTATGTGGCGCTCTGATACTCAACATGGAGTGCTCTTTCAGATACTCTGTGTTCTGGTCACTCCAGCCCACTTTCAAAAGGGGAGCCCAGTACTTTCAATGGTGCAGAGTACTTTCCCATTACACTTCCTACTTCCGTTGCAGTCATAATAACCGATAGTTAACCAGAGCAGACTTGCTGAAGTCTCATTGTCCTGTGTTATGGTCACCCAGGGCGATTTGTCATGAGGTGCTCTGACATCATAAAGCTACAGCATGGTGTCATCTGACATGAGAGCAAGCAATAGGATGCCTTTTTCATGGAATTGAAATGGGTAGCAGGCTAGACAGGATGTGCAGGTGAAGACAAAGATGGTAACATGAATAAACTCAGGCATTAGTTGACTTATGCATTTGTTTGAAGGTTTGGGTGATCATAATATTCTCGAGATCTCTATAGGTTAACTGATAGGGTTGCACAAGAATGAAGATGTTAGAATCTGTTATTCGTAGTTTTTATTATTACCTCTAGCTGTAGCATAAGCCTTCTTTCAAAACCTTATCAGATCACTTAATAGTTACTGCTGTACCATAACCTAAAAATTCTCAGTGAGAAAGATACCATGTCACAGGGCTAGCACTGAGATCTTTTTATTTATGTCCTAATATAGGTGCTGGAATGGTGTAGAGAGTAGTAGCAAAGTTTGGCTTTTGATCGAGAGAAGTATGCTAGGTTGGAAATAAAAGTCAGATTTGACTTTGTAGTGAGCTGTGGATTTTCGCAGAGTTACAGACGCCATAGTACTCATTATTAGCACATTATAAAAATCTGTTTATTGTGTTGCATTAGTTTGGAGATATTCAAGTTCTGTTAATGGACTAACAGTGGACTTTTCCATCTGCAGATTATACTGAATGACCAGCAGAGGGAGTGATGCCGTAGACCATTTCTCTGCGATGCTGAGACAAAAAAAAAAAAAAGAAAGCGTCCTCAGCCTTCGGCTTCCATTATCAATTTACATGGTAGGTGAAACTCTCATTTAATCGCTTTGCTTGTCATTAGAAGGAGTTCATAGCATCTGACGGCTCTTGGCACCTTTGAGGCTGCAATGAGTTGTCTTCTGTTAGAGCGATTGACTTACTTTCAAATGGGGGAAGCTTATTTATCCTGCCTCCCTGCACTCTGTATGTGGCGCTCTGATACTCAACATGGAGTGCTCTTTCAGATACTCTGTGTTCTGGTCACTCCAGCCCACTTTCAAAAGGGGAGCCCAGTACTTTCAATGGTGCAGAGTACTTTCCCATTACACTTCCTACTTCCGTTGCAGTCATAATAACCGATAGTTAACCAGAGCAGACTTGCTGAAGTCTCATTGTCCTGTGTTATGGTCACCCAGGGCGATTTGTCATGAGGTGCTCTGACATCATAAAGCTACAGCATGGTGTCATCTGACATGAGAGCAAGCAATAGGATGCCTTTTTCATGGAATTGAAATGGGTAGCAGGCTAGACAGGATGTGCAGGTGAAGACAAAGATGGTAACATGAATAAACTCAGGCATTAGTTGACTTATGCATTTGTTTGAAGGTTTGGGTGATCATAATATTCTCGAGATCTCTATAGGTTAACTGATAGGGTTGCACAAGAATGAAGATGTTAGAATCTGTTATTCGTAGTTTTTATTATTACCTCTAGCTGTAGCATAAGCCTTCTTTCAAAACCTTATCAGATCACTTAATAGTTACTGCTGTACCATAACCTAAAAATTCTCAGTGAGAAAGATACCATGTCACAGGGCTAGCACTGAGATCTTTTTATTTATGTCCTAATATAGGTGCTGGAATGGTGTAGAGAGTAGTAGCAAAGTTTGGCTTTTGATCGAGAGAAGTATGCTAGGTTGGAAATAAAAGTCAGATTTGAGTTTGTAGTGAGCTGTGGATTTTCGCAGAGTTACAGACGCCATAGTACTCATTATTAGCACATTATAAAAATCTGTTTATTGTGTTGCATTAGTTTGGAGATATTCAAGTTCTGTTAATGGACTAACAGTGGACTTTTCCATCTGCAGATTATACTGAATGACCAGCAGAGGGAGTGATGCCGTAGACCATTTCTCTGCGATGCCGAGACCAAAAAAAAAAAGAAAGCGTCCTCAGCCTTCGGCTTCCATTATCAATTTACATGGTACGTGAAACTCTCATTTAATTGCTTTGCTTGTCATTAGAAGGAGTTCATAGCATCTGACGGCTCTTGGCACCTTTGAGGCTGCAATGAGTTGTCTTCTGTTAGAGCGATTGACTTACTTTCAAATGGGGGAAGCTTATTTATCCTGCCTCCCTGCACTCTGTATGTGGCGCTCTGATACTCAACATGGCGTGCTCTTTCAGATACTCTGTGTTCTGGTCACTCCAGCCCACTTTCAAAAGGGGAGCCCAGTACTTTCAATGGTGCAGAGTACTTTCCCATTACACTTCCTACTTCCGTTGCAGTCATAATAACCGATAGTTAACCAGAGCAGACTTGCTGAAGTCTCATTGTCCTGTGTTATGGTCACCCAGGGCGATTTGTCATGAGGTGCTCTGACATCATAAAGCTACAGCATGGTGTCATCTGACATGAGAGCAAGCAATAGGATGCCTTTTTCATGGAATTGAAATGGGTAGCAGGCTAGACAGGATGTGCAGGTGAAGACAAAGATGGTAACATGAATAAACTCAGGCATTAGTTGACTTATGCATTTGTTTGAAGGTTTGGGTGATCATAATATTCTCGAGATCTCTATAGGTTAACTGATAGGGTTGCACAAGAATGAAGATGTTAGAATCTGTTATTCGTAGTTTTTATTATTACCTCTAGCTGTAGCATAAGCCTTCTTTCAAAACCTTATCAGATCACTTAATAGTTACTGCTGTACCATAACCTAAAAATTCTCAGTGAGAAAGATACCATGTCACAGGGCTAGCACTGAGATCTTTTTATTTATGTCCTAATATAGGTGCTGGAATGGTGTAGAGAGTAGTAGCAAAGTTTGGCTTTTGATCGAGAGAAGTATGCTAGGTTGGAAATAAAAGTCAGATTTGAGTTTGTAGTGAGCTGTGGATTTTCGCAGAGTTACAGACGCCATAGTACTCATTATTAGCACATTATAAAAATCTGTTTATTGTGTTGCATTAGTTTGGAGATATTCAAGTTCTGTTAATGGACTAACAGTGGACTTTTCCATCTGCAGATTATACTGAATGACCAGCAGAGGGAGTGATGCCGTAGACCATTTCTCTGCGATGCCGAGACCAAAAAAAAAAAGAAAGCGTCCTCAGCCTTCGGCTTCCATTATCAATTTACATGGTACGTGAAACTCTCATTTAATTGCTTTGCTTGTCATTAGAAGGAGTTCATAGCATCTGACGGCTCTTGGCACCTTTGAGGCTGCAATGAGTTGTCTTCTGTTAGAGCGATTGACTTACTTTCAAATGGGGGAAGCTTATTTATCCTGCCTCCCTGCACTCTGTATGTGGCGCTCTGATACTCAACATGGCGTGCTCTTTCAGATACTCTGTGTTCTGGTCACTCCAGCCCACTTTCAAAAGGGGAGCCCAGTACTTTCAATGGTGCAGAGTACTTTCCCATTACACTTCCTACTTCCGTTGCAGTCATAATAACCGATAGTTAACCAGAGCAGACTTGCTGAAGTCTCATTGTCCTGTGTTATGGTCACCCAGGGCGATTTGTCATGAGGTGCTCTGACATCATAAAGCTACAGCATGGTGTCATCTGACATGAGAGCAAGCAATAGGATGCCTTTTTCATGGAATTGAAATGGGTAGCAGGCTAGACAGGATGTGCAGGTGAAGACAAAGATGGTAACATGAATAAACTCAGGCATTAGTTGACTTATGCATTTGTTTGAAGGTTTGGGTGATCATAATATTCTCGAGATCTCTATAGGTTAACTGATAGGGTTGCACAAGAATGAAGATGTTAGAATCTGTTATTCGTAGTTTTTATTATTACCTCTAGCTGTAGCATAAGCCTTCTTTCAAAACCTTATCAGATCACTTAATAGTTACTGCTGTACCATAACCTAAAAATTCTCAGTGAGAAAGATACCATGTCACAGGGCTAGCACTGAGATCTTTTTATTTATGTCCTAATATAGGTGCTGGAATGGTGTAGAGAGTAGTAGCAAAGTTTGGCTTTTGATTGAGAGAAGTATGCTAGGTTGGAAATAAAAGTCAGATTTGAGTTTGTAGTGAGCTGTGGATTTTCGCAGAGTTACAGACGCCATAGTACTCATTATTAGCACATTATAAAAATCTGTTTATTGTGTTGCATTAGTTTGGAGATATTCAAGTTCTGTTAATGGACTAACAGTGGACTTTTCCATCTGCAGATTATACTGAATGACCAGCAGAGGGAGTGATGCCGTAGACCATTTCTCTGCGATGCTGAGACAAAAAAAAAAAAAGAAAGCGTCCTCAGCCTTCGGCTTCCATTATCAATTTACATGGTAGGTGAAACTCTCATTTAATCGCTTTGCTTGTCATTAGAAGGAGTTCATAGCATCTGACGGCTCTTGGCACCTTTGAGGCTGCAATGAGTTGTCTTCTGTTAGAGCGATTGACTTACTTTCAAATGGGGGAAGCTTATTTATCCTGCCTCCCTGCACTCTGTATGTGGCGCTCTGATACTCAACATGGAGTGCTCTTTCAGATACTCTGTGTTCTGGTCACTCCAGCCCACTTTCAAAAGGGGAGCCCAGTACTTTCAATGGTGCAGAGTACTTTCCCATTACACTTCCTACTTCCGTTGCAGTCATAATAACCGATAGTTAACCAGAGCAGACTTGCTGAAGTCTCATTGTCCTGTGTTATGGTCACCCAGGGCGATTTGTCATGAGGTGCTCTGACATCATAAAGCTACAGCATGGTGTCATCTGACATGAGAGCAAGCAATAGGATGCCTTTTTCATGGAATTGAAATGGGTAGCAGGCTAGACAGGATGTGCAGGTGAAGACAAAGATGGTAACATGAATAAACTCAGGCATTAGTTGACTTATGCATTTGTTTGAAGGTTTGGGTGATCATAATATTCTCGAGATCTCTATAGGTTAACTGATAGGGTTGCACAAGAATGAAGATGTTAGAATCTGTTATTCGTAGTTTTTATTATTACCTCTAGCTGTAGCATAAGCCTTCTTTCAAAACCTTATCAGATCACTTAATAGTTACTGCTGTACCATAACCTAAAAATTCTCAGTGAGAAAGATACCATGTCACAGGGCTAGCACTGAGATCTTTTTATTTATGTCCTAATATAGGTGCTGGAATGGTGTAGAGAGTAGTAGCAAAGTTTGGCTTTTGATTGAGAGAAGTATGCTAGGTTGGAAATAAAAGTCAGATTTGACTTTGTAGTGAGCTGTGGATTTTCGCAGAGTTACAGACGCCATAGTACTCATTATTAGCACATTATAAAAATCTGTTTATTGTGTTGCATTAGTTTGGAGATATTCAAGTTCTGTTAATGGACTAACAGTGGACTTTTCCATCTGCAGATTATACTGAATGACCAGCAGAGGGAGTGATGCCGTAGACCATTTCTCTGCGATGCTGAGACAAAAAAAAAAAAAAGAAAGCGTCCTCAGCCTTCGGCTTCCATTATCAATTTACATGGTAGGTGAAACTCTCATTTAATCGCTTTGCTTGTCATTAGAAGGAGTTCATAGCATCTGACGGCTCTTGGCACCTTTGAGGCTGCAATGAGTTGTCTTCTGTTAGAGCGATTGACTTACTTTCAAATGGGGGAAGCTTATTTATCCTGCCTCCCTGCACTCTGTATGTGGCGCTCTGATACTCAACATGGAGTGCTCTTTCAGATACTCTGTGTTCTGGTCACTCCAGCCCACTTTCAAAAGGGGAGCCCAGTACTTTCAATGGTGCAGAGTACTTTCCCATTACACTTCCTACTTCCGTTGCAGTCATAATAACCGATAGTTAACCAGAGCAGACTTGCTGAAGTCTCATTGTCCTGTGTTATGGTCACCCAGGGCGATTTGTCATGAGGTGCTCTGACATCATAAAGCTACAGCATGGTGTCATCTGACATGAGAGCAAGCAATAGGATGCCTTTTTCATGGAATTGAAATGGGTAGCAGGCTAGACAGGATGTGCAGGTGAAGACAAAGATGGTAACATGAATAAACTCAGGCATTAGTTGACTTATGCATTTGTTTGAAGGTTTGGGTGATCATAATATTCTCGAGATCTCTATAGGTTAACTGATAGGGTTGCACAAGAATGAAGATGTTAGAATCTGTTATTCGTAGTTTTTATTATTACCTCTAGCTGTAGCATAAGCCTTCTTTCAAAACCTTATCAGATCACTTAATAGTTACTGCTGTACCATAACCTAAAAATTCTCAGTGAGAAAGATACCATGTCACAGGGCTAGCACTGAGATCTTTTTATTTATGTCCCTAATATAGGTGCTGGAATGGTGTAGAGAGTAGTAGCAAAGTTTGGCTTTTGATCGAGAGAAGTATGCTAGGTTGGAAATAAAAGTCAGATTTGAGTTTGTAGTGAGCTGTGGATTTTCGCAGAGTTACAGACGCCATAGTACTCATTATTAGCACATTATAAAAATCTGTTTATTGTGTTGCATTAGTTTGGAGATATTCAAGTTCTGTTAATGGACTAACAGTGGACTTTTCCATCTGCAGATTATACTGAATGACCAGCAGAGGGAGTGATGCCGTAGACCATTTCTCTGCGATGCCGAGACCAAAAAAAAAAAGAAAGCGTCCTCAGCCTTCGGCTTCCATTATCAATTTACATGGTACGTGAAACTCTCATTTAATTGCTTTGCTTGTCATTAGAAGGAGTTCATAGCATCTGACGGCTCTTGGCACCTTTGAGGCTGCAATGAGTTGTCTTCTGTTAGAGCGATTGACTTACTTTCAAATGGGGGAAGCTTATTTATCCTGCCTCCCTGCACTCTGTATGTGGCGCTCTGATACTCAACATGGCGTGCTCTTTCAGATACTCTGTGTTCTGGTCACTCCAGCCCACTTTCAAAAGGGGAGCCCAGTACTTTCAATGGTGCAGAGTACTTTCCCATTACACTTCCTACTTCCGTTGCAGTCATAATAACCGATAGTTAACCAGAGCAGACTTGCTGAAGTCTCATTGTCCTGTGTTATGGTCACCCAGGGCGATTTGTCATGAGGTGCTCTGACATCATAAAGCTACAGCATGGTGTCATCTGACATGAGAGCAAGCAATAGGATGCCTTTTTCATGGAATTGAAATGGGTAGCAGGCTAGACAGGATGTGCAGGTGAAGACAAAGATGGTAACATGAATAAACTCAGGCATTAGTTGACTTATGCATTTGTTTGAAGGTTTGGGTGATCATAATATTCTCGAGATCTCTATAGGTTAACTGATAGGGTTGCACAAGAATGAAGATGTTAGAATCTGTTATTCGTAGTTTTTATTATTACCTCTAGCTGTAGCATAAGCCTTCTTTCAAAACCTTATCAGATCACTTAATAGTTACTGCTGTACCATAACCTAAAAATTCTCAGTGAGAAAGATACCATGTCACAGGGCTAGCACTGAGATCTTTTTATTTATGTCCTAATATAGGTGCTGGAATGGTGTAGAGAGTAGTAGCAAAGTTTGGCTTTTGATCGAGAGAAGTATGCTAGGTTGGAAATAAAAGTCAGATTTGAGTTTGTAGTGAGCTGTGGATTTTCGCAGAGTTACAGACGCCATAGTACTCATTATTAGCACATTATAAAAATCTGTTTATTGTGTTGCATTAGTTTGGAGATATTCAAGTTCTGTTAATGGACTAACAGTGGACTTTTCCATCTGCAGATTATACTGAATGACCAGCAGAGGGAGTGATGCCGTAGACCATTTCTCTGCGATGCTGAGACCAAAAAAAAAAAGAAAGCGTCCTCAGCCTTCGGCTTCCATTATCAATTTACATGGTAGGTGAAACTCTCATTTAATCGCTTTTGCTTGTCATTAGAAGGAGTTCATAGCATCTGACGGCTCTTGGCACCTTTGAGGCTGCAATGAGTTGTCTTCTGTTAGAGCGATTGACTTACTTTCAAATGGGGGAAGCTTATTTATCCTGCCTCCCTGCACTCTGTATGTGGCGCTCTGATACTCAACATGGAGTGCTCTTTCAGATACTCTGTGTTCTGGTCACTCCAGCCCACTTTCAAAAGGGGAGCCCAGTACTTTCAATGGTGCAGAGTACTTTCCCATTACACTTCCTACTTCCGTTGCAGTCATAATAACCGATAGTTAACCAGAGCAGACTTGCTGAAGTCTCATTGTCCTGTGTTATGGTCACCCAGGGCGATTTGTCATGAGGTGCTCTGACATCATAAAGCTACAGCATGGTGTCATCTGACATGAGAGCAAGCAATAGGATGCCTTTTTCATGGAATTGAAATGGGTAGCAGGCTAGACAGGATGTGCATGTGAAGACAAAGATGGTAACATGAATAAACTCAGGCATTAGTTGACTTATGCATTTGTTTGAAGGTTTGGGTGATCATAATATTCTCGAGATCTCTATAGGTTAACTGATAGGGTTGCACAAGAATGAAGATGTTAGAATCTGTTATTCGTAGTTTTTATTATTACCTCTAGCTGTAGCATAAGCCTTCTTTCAAAACCTTATCAGATCACTTAATAGTTACTGCTGTACCATAACCTAAAAATTCTCAGTGAGAAAGATACCATGTCACAGGGCTAGCACTGAGATCTTTTTATTTATGTCCTAATATAGGTGCTGGAATGGTGTAGAGAGTAGTAGCAAAGTTTGGCTTTTGATCGAGAGAAGTATGCTAGGTTGGAAATAAAAGTCAGATTTGAGTTTGTAGTGAGCTGTGGATTTTCGCAGAGTTACAGACGCCATAGTACTCATTATTAGCACATTATAAAAATCTGTTTATTGTGTTGCATTAGTTTGGAGATATTCAAGTTCTGTTAATGGACTAACAGTGGACTTTTCCATCTGCAGATTATACTGAATGACCAGCAGAGGGAGTGATGCCGTAGACCATTTCTCTGCGATGCTGAGACCAAAAAAAAAAAGAAAGCGTCCTCAGCCTTCGGCTTCCATTATCAATTTACATGGTAGGTGAAACTCTCATTTAATCGCTTTTGCTTGTCATTAGAAGGAGTTCATAGCATCTGACGGCTCTTGGCACCTTTGAGGCTGCAATGAGTTGTCTTCTGTTAGAGCGATTGACTTACTTTCAAATGGGGGAAGCTTATTTATCCTGCCTCCCTGCACTCTGTATGTGGCGCTCTGATACTCAACATGGAGTGCTCTTTCAGATACTCTGTGTTCTGGTCACTCCAGCCCACTTTCAAAAGGGGAGCCCAGTACTTTCAATGGTGCAGAGTACTTTCCCATTACACTTCCTACTTCCGTTGCAGTCATAATAACCGATAGTTAACCAGAGCAGACTTGCTGAAGTCTCATTGTCCTGTGTTATGGTCACCCAGGGCGATTTGTCATGAGGTGCTCTGACATCATAAAGCTACAGCATGGTGTCATCTGACATGAGAGCAAGCAATAGGATGCCTTTTTCATGGAATTGAAATGGGTAGCAGGCTAGACAGGATGTGCAGGTGAAGACAAAGATGGTAACATGAATAAACTCAGGCATTAGTTGACTTATGCATTTGTTTGAAGGTTTGGGTGATCATAATATTCTCGAGATCTCTATAGGTTAACTGATAGGGTTGCACAAGAATGAAGATGTTAGAATCTGTTATTCGTAGTTTTTATTATTACCTCTAGCTGTAGCATAAGCCTTCTTTCAAAACCTTATCAGATCACTTAATAGTTACTGCTGTACCATAACCTAAAAATTCTCAGTGAGAAAGATACCATGTCACAGGGCTAGCACTGAGATCTTTTTATTTATGTCCTAATATAGGTGCTGGAATGGTGTAGAGAGTAGTAGCAAAGTTTGGCTTTTGATCGAGAGAAGTATGCTAGGTTGGAAATAAAAGTCAGATTTGAGTTTGTAGTGAGCTGTGGATTTTCGCAGAGTTACAGACGCCATAGTACTCATTATTAGCACATTATAAAAATCTGTTTATTGTGTTGCATTAGTTTGGAGATATTCAAGTTCTGTTAATGGACTAACAGTGGACTTTTCCATCTGCAGATTATACTGAATGACCAGCAGAGGGAGTGATGCCGTAGACCATTTCTCTGCGATGCCGAGACCAAAAAAAAAAAGAAAGCGTCCTCAGCCTTCGGCTTCCATTATCAATTTACATGGTACGTGAAACTCTCATTTAATTGCTTTGCTTGTCATTAGAAGGAGTTCATAGCATCTGACGGCTCTTGGCACCTTTGAGGCTGCAATGAGTTGTCTTCTGTTAGAGCGATTGACTTACTTTCAAATGGGGGAAGCTTATTTATCCTGCCTCCCTGCACTCTGTATGTGGCGCTCTGATACTCAACATGGCGTGCTCTTTCAGATACTCTGTGTTCTGGTCACTCCAGCCCACTTTCAAAAGGGGAGCCCAGTACTTTCAATGGTGCAGAGTACTTTCCCATTACACTTCCTACTTCCGTTGCAGTCATAATAACCGATAGTTAACCAGAGCAGACTTGCTGAAGTCTCATTGTCCTGTGTTATGGTCACCCAGGGCGATTTGTCATGAGGTGCTCTGACATCATAAAGCTACAGCATGGTGTCATCTGACATGAGAGCAAGCAATAGGATGCCTTTTTCATGGAATTGAAATGGGTAGCAGGCTAGACAGGATGTGCAGGTGAAGACAAAGATGGTAACATGAATAAACTCAGGCATTAGTTGACTTATGCATTTGTTTGAAGGTTTGGGTGATCATAATATTCTCGAGATCTCTATAGGTTAACTGATAGGGTTGCACAAGAATGAAGATGTTAGAATCTGTTATTCGTAGTTTTTATTATTACCTCTAGCTGTAGCATAAGCCTTCTTTCAAAACCTTATCAGATCACTTAATAGTTACTGCTGTACCATAACCTAAAAATTCTCAGTGAGAAAGATACCATGTCACAGGGCTAGCACTGAGATCTTTTTATTTATGTCCTAATATAGGTGCTGGAATGGTGTAGAGAGTAGTAGCAAAGTTTGGCTTTTGATTGAGAGAAGTATGCTAGGTTGGAAATAAAAGTCAGATTTGAGTTTGTAGTGAGCTGTGGATTTTCGCAGAGTTACAGACGCCATAGTACTCATTATTAGCACATTATAAAAATCTGTTTATTGTGTTGCATTAGTTTGGAGATATTCAAGTTCTGTTAATGGACTAACAGTGGACTTTTCCATCTGCAGATTATACTGAATGACCAGCAGAGGGAGTGATGCCGTAGACCATTTCTCTGCGATGCTGAGACAAAAAAAAAAAAAGAAAGCGTCCTCAGCCTTCGGCTTCCATTATCAATTTACATGGTAGGTGAAACTCTCATTTAATCGCTTTGCTTGTCATTAGAAGGAGTTCATAGCATCTGACGGCTCTTGGCACCTTTGAGGCTGCAATGAGTTGTCTTCTGTTAGAGCGATTGACTTACTTTCAAATGGGGGAAGCTTATTTATCCTGCCTCCCTGCACTCTGTATGTGGCGCTCTGATACTCAACATGGAGTGCTCTTTCAGATACTCTGTGTTCTGGTCACTCCAGCCCACTTTCAAAAGGGGAGCCCAGTACTTTCAATGGTGCAGAGTACTTTCCCATTACACTTCCTACTTCCGTTGCAGTCATAATAACCGATAGTTAACCAGAGCAGACTTGCTGAAGTCTCATTGTCCTGTGTTATGGTCACCCAGGGCGATTTGTCATGAGGTGCTCTGACATCATAAAGCTACAGCATGGTGTCATCTGACATGAGAGCAAGCAATAGGATGCCTTTTTCATGGAATTGAAATGGGTAGCAGGCTAGACAGGATGTGCAGGTGAAGACAAAGATGGTAACATGAATAAACTCAGGCATTAGTTGACTTATGCATTTGTTTGAAGGTTTGGGTGATCATAATATTCTCGAGATCTCTATAGGTTAACTGATAGGGTTGCACAAGAATGAAGATGTTAGAATCTGTTATTCGTAGTTTTTATTATTACCTCTAGCTGTAGCATAAGCCTTCTTTCAAAACCTTATCAGATCACTTAATAGTTACTGCTGTACCATAACCTAAAAATTCTCAGTGAGAAAGATACCATGTCACAGGGCTAGCACTGAGATCTTTTTATTTATGTCCTAATATAGGTGCTGGAATGGTGTAGAGAGTAGTAGCAAAGTTTGGCTTTTGATTGAGAGAAGTATGCTAGGTTGGAAATAAAAGTCAGATTTGACTTTGTAGTGAGCTGTGGATTTTCGCAGAGTTACAGACGCCATAGTACTCATTATTAGCACATTATAAAAATCTGTTTATTGTGTTGCATTAGTTTGGAGATATTCAAGTTCTGTTAATGGACTAACAGTGGACTTTTCCATCTGCAGATTATACTGAATGACCAGCAGAGGGAGTGATGCCGTAGACCATTTCTCTGCGATGCTGAGACAAAAAAAAAAAAAAGAAAGCGTCCTCAGCCTTCGGCTTCCATTATCAATTTACATGGTAGGTGAAACTCTCATTTAATCGCTTTGCTTGTCATTAGAAGGAGTTCATAGCATCTGACGGCTCTTGGCACCTTTGAGGCTGCAATGAGTTGTCTTCTGTTAGAGCGATTGACTTACTTTCAAATGGGGGAAGCTTATTTATCCTGCCTCCCTGCACTCTGTATGTGGCGCTCTGATACTCAACATGGAGTGCTCTTTCAGATACTCTGTGTTCTGGTCACTCCAGCCCACTTTCAAAAGGGGAGCCCAGTACTTTCAATGGTGCAGAGTACTTTCCCATTACACTTCCTACTTCCGTTGCAGTCATAATAACCGATAGTTAACCAGAGCAGACTTGCTGAAGTCTCATTGTCCTGTGTTATGGTCACCCAGGGCGATTTGTCATGAGGTGCTCTGACATCATAAAGCTACAGCATGGTGTCATCTGACATGAGAGCAAGCAATAGGATGCCTTTTTCATGGAATTGAAATGGGTAGCAGGCTAGACAGGATGTGCAGGTGAAGACAAAGATGGTAACATGAATAAACTCAGGCATTAGTTGACTTATGCATTTGTTTGAAGGTTTGGGTGATCATAATATTCTCGAGATCTCTATAGGTTAACTGATAGGGTTGCACAAGAATGAAGATGTTAGAATCTGTTATTCGTAGTTTTTATTATTACCTCTAGCTGTAGCATAAGCCTTCTTTCAAAACCTTATCAGATCACTTAATAGTTACTGCTGTACCATAACCTAAAAATTCTCAGTGAGAAAGATACCATGTCACAGGGCTAGCACTGAGATCTTTTTATTTATGTCCTAATATAGGTGCTGGAATGGTGTAGAGAGTAGTAGCAAAGTTTGGCTTTTGATCGAGAGAAGTATGCTAGGTTGGAAATAAAAGTCAGATTTGAGTTTGTAGTGAGCTGTGGATTTTCGCAGAGTTACAGACGCCATAGTACTCATTATTAGCACATTATAAAAATCTGTTTATTGTGTTGCATTAGTTTGGAGATATTCAAGTTCTGTTAATGGACTAACAGTGGACTTTTCCATCTGCAGATTATACTGAATGACCAGCAGAGGGAGTGATGCCGTAGACCATTTCTCTGCGATGCCGAGACCAAAAAAAAAAAGAAAGCGTCCTCAGCCTTCGGCTTCCATTATCAATTTACATGGTACGTGAAACTCTCATTTAATTGCTTTGCTTGTCATTAGAAGGAGTTCATAGCATCTGACGGCTCTTGGCACCTTTGAGGCTGCAATGAGTTGTCTTCTGTTAGAGCGATTGACTTACTTTCAAATGGGGGAAGCTTATTTATCCTGCCTCCCTGCACTCTGTATGTGGCGCTCTGATACTCAACATGGCGTGCTCTTTCAGATACTCTGTGTTCTGGTCACTCCAGCCCACTTTCAAAAGGGGAGCCCAGTACTTTCAATGGTGCAGAGTACTTTCCCATTACACTTCCTACTTCCGTTGCAGTCATAATAACCGATAGTTAACCAGAGCAGACTTGCTGAAGTCTCATTGTCCTGTGTTATGGTCACCCAGGGCGATTTGTCATGAGGTGCTCTGACATCATAAAGCTACAGCATGGTGTCATCTGACATGAGAGCAAGCAATAGGATGCCTTTTTCATGGAATTGAAATGGGTAGCAGGCTAGACAGGATGTGCAGGTGAAGACAAAGATGGTAACATGAATAAACTCAGGCATTAGTTGACTTATGCATTTGTTTGAAGGTTTGGG
Source organism: Triturus cristatus (assembly GCF_964204655.1). NCBI lineage: Eukaryota > Metazoa > Chordata > Amphibia > Caudata > Salamandridae > Triturus > Triturus cristatus. The sequence continues at coordinate 40,443 of NW_028188491.1, forward strand.
TGATCATAATATTCTCGAGATCTCTATAGGTTAACTGATAGGGTTGCACAAGAATGAAGATGTTAGAATCTGTTATTCGTAGTTTTTATTATTACCTCTAGCTGTAGCATAAGCCTTCTTTCAAAACCTTATCAGATCACTTAATAGTTACTGCTGTACCATAACCTAAAAATTCTCAGTGAGAAAGATACCATGTCACAGGGCTAGCACTGAGATCTTTTTATTTATGTCCTAATATAGGTGCTGGAATGGTGTAGAGAGTAGTAGCAAAGTTTGGCTTTTGATTGAGAGAAGTATGCTAGGTTGGAAATAAAAGTCAGATTTGAGTTTGTAGTGAGCTGTGGATTTTCGCAGAGTTACAGACGCCATAGTACTCATTATTAGCACATTATAAAAATCTGTTTATTGTGTTGCATTAGTTTGGAGATATTCAAGTTCTGTTAATGGACTAACAGTGGACTTTTCCATCTGCAGATTATACTGAATGACCAGCAGAGGGAGTGATGCCGTAGACCATTTCTCTGCGATGCTGAGACAAAAAAAAAAAAAGAAAGCGTCCTCAGCCTTCGGCTTCCATTATCAATTTACATGGTAGGTGAAACTCTCATTTAATCGCTTTGCTTGTCATTAGAAGGAGTTCATAGCATCTGACGGCTCTTGGCACCTTTGAGGCTGCAATGAGTTGTCTTCTGTTAGAGCGATTGACTTACTTTCAAATGGGGGAAGCTTATTTATCCTGCCTCCCTGCACTCTGTATGTGGCGCTCTGATACTCAACATGGAGTGCTCTTTCAGATACTCTGTGTTCTGGTCACTCCAGCCCACTTTCAAAAGGGGAGCCCAGTACTTTCAATGGTGCAGAGTACTTTCCCATTACACTTCCTACTTCCGTTGCAGTCATAATAACCGATAGTTAACCAGAGCAGACTTGCTGAAGTCTCATTGTCCTGTGTTATGGTCACCCAGGGCGATTTGTCATGAGGTGCTCTGACATCATAAAGCTACAGCATGGTGTCATCTGACATGAGAGCAAGCAATAGGATGCCTTTTTCATGGAATTGAAATGGGTAGCAGGCTAGACAGGATGTGCAGGTGAAGACAAAGATGGTAACATGAATAAACTCAGGCATTAGTTGACTTATGCATTTGTTTGAAGGTTTGGGTGATCATAATATTCTCGAGATCTCTATAGGTTAACTGATAGGGTTGCACAAGAATGAAGATGTTAGAATCTGTTATTCGTAGTTTTTATTATTACCTCTAGCTGTAGCATAAGCCTTCTTTCAAAACCTTATCAGATCACTTAATAGTTACTGCTGTACCATAACCTAAAAATTCTCAGTGAGAAAGATACCATGTCACAGGGCTAGCACTGAGATCTTTTTATTTATGTCCTAATATAGGTGCTGGAATGGTGTAGAGAGTAGTAGCAAAGTTTGGCTTTTGATCGAGAGAAGTATGCTAGGTTGGAAATAAAAGTCAGATTTGAGTTTGTAGTGAGCTGTGGATTTTCGCAGAGTTACAGACGCCATAGTACTCATTATTAGCACATTATAAAAATCTGTTTATTGTGTTGCATTAGTTTGGAGATATTCAAGTTCTGTTAATGGACTAACAGTGGACTTTTCCATCTGCAGATTATACTGAATGACCAGCAGAGGGAGTGATGCCGTAGACCATTTCTCTGCGATGCCGAGACCAAAAAAAAAAAGAAAGCGCCCTCAGCCTTCGGCTTCCATTATCAATTTACATGGTACGTGAAACTCTCATTTAATTGCTTTGCTTGTCATTAGAAGGAGTTCATAGCATCTGACGGCTCTTGGCACCTTTGAGGCTGCAATGAGTTGTCTTCTGTTAGAGCGATTGAAATGGGTAGCAGGCTAGACAGGATGTGCAGGTGAAGACAAAGATGGTAACATGAATAAACTCAGGCATTAGTTGACTTATGCATTTGTTTGAAGGTTTGGGTGATCATAATATTCTCGAGATCTCTATAGGTTAACTGATAGGGTTGCACAAGAATGAAGATGTTAGAATCTGTTATTCGTAGTTTTTATTATTACCTCTAGCTGTAGCATAAGCCTTCTTTCAAAACCTTATCAGATCACTTAATAGTTACTGCTGTACCATAACCTAAAAATTCTCAGTGAGAAAGATACCATGTCACAGGGCTAGCACTGAGATCTTTTTATTTATGTCCTAATATAGGTGCTGGAATGGTGTAGAGAGTAGTAGCAAAGTTTGGCTTTTGATTGAGAGAAGTATGCTAGGTTGGAAATAAAAGTCAGATTTGAGTTTGTAGTGAGCTGTGGATTTTCGCAGAGTTACAGACGCCATAGTACTCATTATTAGCACATTATAAAAATCTGTTTATTGTGTTGCATTAGTTTGGAGATATTCAAGTTCTGTTAATGGACTAACAGTGGACTTTTCCATCTGCAGATTATACTGAATGACCAGCAGAGGGAGTGATGCCGTAGACCATTTCTCTGCGATGCCGAGACCAAAAAAAAAAAGAAAGCGTCCTCAGCCTTCGGCTTCCATTATCAATTTACATGGTACGTGAAACTCTCATTTAATTGCTTTGCTTGTCATTAGAAGGAGTTCATAGCATCTGACGGCTCTTGGCACCTTTGAGGCTGCAATGAGTTGTCTTCTGTTAGAGCGATTGACTTACTTTCAAATGGGGGAAGCTTATTTATCCTGCCTCCCTGCACTCTGTATGTGGCGCTCTGATACTCAACATGGCGTGCTCTTTCAGATACTCTGTGTTCTGGTCACTCCAGCCCACTTTCAAAAGGGGAGCCCAGTACTTTCAATGGTGCAGAGTACTTTCCCATTACACTTCCTACTTCCGTTGCAGTCATAATAACCGATAGTTAACCAGAGCAGACTTGCTGAAGTCTCATTGTCCTGTGTTATGGTCACCCAGGGCGATTTGTCATGAGGTGCTCTGACATCATAAAGCTACAGCATGGTGTCATCTGACATGAGAGCAAGCAATAGGATGCCTTTTTCATGGAATTGAAATGGGTAGCAGGCTAGACAGGATGTGCAGGTGAAGACAAAGATGGTAACATGAATAAACTCAGGCATTAGTTGACTTATGCATTTGTTTGAAGGTTTGGGTGATCATAATATTCTCGAGATCTCTATAGGTTAACTGATAGGGTTGCACAAGAATGAAGATGTTAGAATCTGTTATTCGTAGTTTTTATTATTACCTCTAGCTGTAGCATAAGCCTTCTTTCAAAACCTTATCAGATCACTTAATAGTTACTGCTGTACCATAACCTAAAAATTCTCAGTGAGAAAGATACCATGTCACAGGGCTAGCACTGAGATCTTTTTATTTATGTCCTAATATAGGTGCTGGAATGGTGTAGAGAGTAGTAGCAAAGTTTGGCTTTTGATTGAGAGAAGTATGCTAGGTTGGAAATAAAAGTCAGATTTGAGTTTGTAGTGAGCTGTGGATTTTCGCAGAGTTACAGACGCCATAGTACTCATTATTAGCACATTATAAAAATCTGTTTATTGTGTTGCATTAGTTTGGAGATATTCAAGTTCTGTTAATGGACTAACAGTGGACTTTTCCATCTGCAGATTATACTGAATGACCAGCAGAGGGAGTGATGCCGTAGACCATTTCTCTGCGATGCTGAGACAAAAAAAAAAAAAGAAAGCGTCCTCAGCCTTCGGCTTCCATTATCAATTTACATGGTAGGTGAAACTCTCATTTAATCGCTTTGCTTGTCATTAGAAGGAGTTCATAGCATCTGACGGCTCTTGGCACCTTTGAGGCTGCAATGAGTTGTCTTCTGTTAGAGCGATTGACTTACTTTCAAATGGGGGAAGCTTATTTATCCTGCCTCCCTGCACTCTGTATGTGGCGCTCTGATACTCAACATGGAGTGCTCTTTCAGATACTCTGTGTTCTGGTCACTCCAGCCCACTTTCAAAAGGGGAGCCCAGTACTTTCAATGGTGCAGAGTACTTTCCCATTACACTTCCTACTTCCGTTGCAGTCATAATAACCGATAGTTAACCAGAGCAGACTTGCTGAAGTCTCATTGTCCTGTGTTATGGTCACCCAGGGCGATTTGTCATGAGGTGCTCTGACATCATAAAGCTACAGCATGGTGTCATCTGACATGAGAGCAAGCAATAGGATGCCTTTTTCATGGAATTGAAATGGGTAGCAGGCTAGACAGGATGTGCAGGTGAAGACAAAGATGGTAACATGAATAAACTCAGGCATTAGTTGACTTATGCATTTGTTTGAAGGTTTGGGTGATCATAATATTCTCGAGATCTCTATAGGTTAACTGATAGGGTTGCACAAGAATGAAGATGTTAGAATCTGTTATTCGTAGTTTTTATTATTACCTCTAGCTGTAGCATAAGCCTTCTTTCAAAACCTTATCAGATCACTTAATAGTTACTGCTGTACCATAACCTAAAAATTCTCAGTGAGAAAGATACCATGTCACAGGGCTAGCACTGAGATCTTTTTATTTATGTCCTAATATAGGTGCTGGAATGGTGTAGAGAGTAGTAGCAAAGTTTGGCTTTTGATCGAGAGAAGTATGCTAGGTTGGAAATAAAAGTCAGATTTGACTTTGTAGTGAGCTGTGGATTTTCGCAGAGTTACAGACGCCATAGTACTCATTATTAGCACATTATAAAAATCTGTTTATTGTGTTGCATTAGTTTGGAGATATTCAAGTTCTGTTAATGGACTAACAGTGGACTTTTCCATCTGCAGATTATACTGAATGACCAGCAGAGGGAGTGATGCCGTAGACCATTTCTCTGCGATGCTGAGACAAAAAAAAAAAAAAGAAAGCGTCCTCAGCCTTCGGCTTCCATTATCAATTTACATGGTAGGTGAAACTCTCATTTAATCGCTTTGCTTGTCATTAGAAGGAGTTCATAGCATCTGACGGCTCTTGGCACCTTTGAGGCTGCAATGAGTTGTCTTCTGTTAGAGCGATTGACTTACTTTCAAATGGGGGAAGCTTATTTATCCTGCCTCCCTGCACTCTGTATGTGGCGCTCTGATACTCAACATGGAGTGCTCTTTCAGATACTCTGTGTTCTGGTCACTCCAGCCCACTTTCAAAAGGGGAGCCCAGTACTTTCAATGGTGCAGAGTACTTTCCCATTACACTTCCTACTTCCGTTGCAGTCATAATAACCGATAGTTAACCAGAGCAGACTTGCTGAAGTCTCATTGTCCTGTGTTATGGTCACCCAGGGCGATTTGTCATGAGGTGCTCTGACATCATAAAGCTACAGCATGGTGTCATCTGACATGAGAGCAAGCAATAGGATGCCTTTTTCATGGAATTGAAATGGGTAGCAGGCTAGACAGGATGTGCAGGTGAAGACAAAGATGGTAACATGAATAAACTCAGGCATTAGTTGACTTATGCATTTGTTTGAAGGTTTGGGTGATCATAATATTCTCGAGATCTCTATAGGTTAACTGATAGGGTTGCACAAGAATGAAGATGTTAGAATCTGTTATTCGTAGTTTTTATTATTACCTCTAGCTGTAGCATAAGCCTTCTTTCAAAACCTTATCAGATCACTTAATAGTTACTGCTGTACCATAACCTAAAAATTCTCAGTGAGAAAGATACCATGTCACAGGGCTAGCACTGAGATCTTTTTATTTATGTCCTAATATAGGTGCTGGAATGGTGTAGAGAGTAGTAGCAAAGTTTGGCTTTTGATCGAGAGAAGTATGCTAGGTTGGAAATAAAAGTCAGATTTGAGTTTGTAGTGAGCTGTGGATTTTCGCAGAGTTACAGACGCCATAGTACTCATTATTAGCACATTATAAAAATCTGTTTATTGTGTTGCATTAGTTTGGAGATATTCAAGTTCTGTTAATGGACTAACAGTGGACTTTTCCATCTGCAGATTATACTGAATGACCAGCAGAGGGAGTGATGCCGTAGACCATTTCTCTGCGATGCCGAGACCAAAAAAAAAAAGAAAGCGTCCTCAGCCTTCGGCTTCCATTATCAATTTACATGGTACGTGAAACTCTCATTTAATTGCTTTGCTTGTCATTAGAAGGAGTTCATAGCATCTGACGGCTCTTGGCACCTTTGAGGCTGCAATGAGTTGTCTTCTGTTAGAGCGATTGACTTACTTTCAAATGGGGGAAGCTTATTTATCCTGCCTCCCTGCACTCTGTATGTGGCGCTCTGATACTCAACATGGCGTGCTCTTTCAGATACTCTGTGTTCTGGTCACTCCAGCCCACTTTCAAAAGGGGAGCCCAGTACTTTCAATGGTGCAGAGTACTTTCCCATTACACTTCCTACTTCCGTTGCAGTCATAATAACCGATAGTTAACCAGAGCAGACTTGCTGAAGTCTCATTGTCCTGTGTTATGGTCACCCAGGGCGATTTGTCATGAGGTGCTCTGACATCATAAAGCTACAGCATGGTGTCATCTGACATGAGAGCAAGCAATAGGATGCCTTTTTCATGGAATTGAAATGGGTAGCAGGCTAGACAGGATGTGCAGGTGAAGACAAAGATGGTAACATGAATAAACTCAGGCATTAGTTGACTTATGCATTTGTTTGAAGGTTTGGGTGATCATAATATTCTCGAGATCTCTATAGGTTAACTGATAGGGTTGCACAAGAATGAAGATGTTAGAATCTGTTATTCGTAGTTTTTATTATTACCTCTAGCTGTAGCATAAGCCTTCTTTCAAAACCTTATCAGATCACTTAATAGTTACTGCTGTACCATAACCTAAAAATTCTCAGTGAGAAAGATACCATGTCACAGGGCTAGCACTGAGATCTTTTTATTTATGTCCTAATATAGGTGCTGGAATGGTGTAGAGAGTAGTAGCAAAGTTTGGCTTTTGATCGAGAGAAGTATGCTAGGTTGGAAATAAAAGTCAGATTTGAGTTTGTAGTGAGCTGTGGATTTTCGCAGAGTTACAGACGCCATAGTACTCATTATTAGCACATTATAAAAATCTGTTTATTGTGTTGCATTAGTTTGGAGATATTCAAGTTCTGTTAATGGACTAACAGTGGACTTTTCCATCTGCAGATTATACTGAATGACCAGCAGAGGGAGTGATGCCGTAGACCATTTCTCTGCGATGCCGAGACCAAAAAAAAAAAGAAAGCGTCCTCAGCCTTCGGCTTCCATTATCAATTTACATGGTACGTGAAACTCTCATTTAATTGCTTTGCTTGTCATTAGAAGGAGTTCATAGCATCTGACGGCTCTTGGCACCTTTGAGGCTGCAATGAGTTGTCTTCTGTTAGAGCGATTGACTTACTTTCAAATGGGGGAAGCTTATTTATCCTGCCTCCCTGCACTCTGTATGTGGCGCTCTGATACTCAACATGGCGTGCTCTTTCAGATACTCTGTGTTCTGGTCACTCCAGCCCACTTTCAAAAGGGGAGCCCAGTACTTTCAATGGTGCAGAGTACTTTCCCATTACACTTCCTACTTCCGTTGCAGTCATAATAACCGATAGTTAACCAGAGCAGACTTGCTGAAGTCTCATTGTCCTGTGTTATGGTCACCCAGGGCGATTTGTCATGAGGTGCTCTGACATCATAAAGCTACAGCATGGTGTCATCTGACATGAGAGCAAGCAATAGGATGCCTTTTTCATGGAATTGAAATGGGTAGCAGGCTAGACAGGATGTGCAGGTGAAGACAAAGATGGTAACATGAATAAACTCAGGCATTAGTTGACTTATGCATTTGTTTGAAGGTTTGGGTGATCATAATATTCTCGAGATCTCTATAGGTTAACTGATAGGGTTGCACAAGAATGAAGATGTTAGAATCTGTTATTCGTAGTTTTTATTATTACCTCTAGCTGTAGCATAAGCCTTCTTTCAAAACCTTATCAGATCACTTAATAGTTACTGCTGTACCATAACCTAAAAATTCTCAGTGAGAAAGATACCATGTCACAGGGCTAGCACTGAGATCTTTTTATTTATGTCCTAATATAGGTGCTGGAATGGTGTAGAGAGTAGTAGCAAAGTTTGGCTTTTGATTGAGAGAAGTATGCTAGGTTGGAAATAAAAGTCAGATTTGAGTTTGTAGTGAGCTGTGGATTTTCGCAGAGTTACAGACGCCATAGTACTCATTATTAGCACATTATAAAAATCTGTTTATTGTGTTGCATTAGTTTGGAGATATTCAAGTTCTGTTAATGGACTAACAGTGGACTTTTCCATCTGCAGATTATACTGAATGACCAGCAGAGGGAGTGATGCCGTAGACCATTTCTCTGCGATGCTGAGACAAAAAAAAAAAAAGAAAGCGTCCTCAGCCTTCGGCTTCCATTATCAATTTACATGGTAGGTGAAACTCTCATTTAATCGCTTTGCTTGTCATTAGAAGGAGTTCATAGCATCTGACGGCTCTTGGCACCTTTGAGGCTGCAATGAGTTGTCTTCTGTTAGAGCGATTGACTTACTTTCAAATGGGGGAAGCTTATTTATCCTGCCTCCCTGCACTCTGTATGTGGCGCTCTGATACTCAACATGGAGTGCTCTTTCAGATACTCTGTGTTCTGGTCACTCCAGCCCACTTTCAAAAGGGGAGCCCAGTACTTTCAATGGTGCAGAGTACTTTCCCATTACACTTCCTACTTCCGTTGCAGTCATAATAACCGATAGTTAACCAGAGCAGACTTGCTGAAGTCTCATTGTCCTGTGTTATGGTCACCCAGGGCGATTTGTCATGAGGTGCTCTGACATCATAAAGCTACAGCATGGTGTCATCTGACATGAGAGCAAGCAATAGGATGCCTTTTTCATGGAATTGAAATGGGTAGCAGGCTAGACAGGATGTGCAGGTGAAGACAAAGATGGTAACATGAATAAACTCAGGCATTAGTTGACTTATGCATTTGTTTGAAGGTTTGGGTGATCATAATATTCTCGAGATCTCTATAGGTTAACTGATAGGGTTGCACAAGAATGAAGATGTTAGAATCTGTTATTCGTAGTTTTTATTATTACCTCTAGCTGTAGCATAAGCCTTCTTTCAAAACCTTATCAGATCACTTAATAGTTACTGCTGTACCATAACCTAAAAATTCTCAGTGAGAAAGATACCATGTCACAGGGCTAGCACTGAGATCTTTTTATTTATGTCCTAATATAGGTGCTGGAATGGTGTAGAGAGTAGTAGCAAAGTTTGGCTTTTGATTGAGAGAAGTATGCTAGGTTGGAAATAAAAGTCAGATTTGACTTTGTAGTGAGCTGTGGATTTTCGCAGAGTTACAGACGCCATAGTACTCATTATTAGCACATTATAAAAATCTGTTTATTGTGTTGCATTAGTTTGGAGATATTCAAGTTCTGTTAATGGACTAACAGTGGACTTTTCCATCTGCAGATTATACTGAATGACCAGCAGAGGGAGTGATGCCGTAGACCATTTCTCTGCGATGCTGAGACAAAAAAAAAAAAAAGAAAGCGTCCTCAGCCTTCGGCTTCCATTATCAATTTACATGGTAGGTGAAACTCTCATTTAATCGCTTTGCTTGTCATTAGAAGGAGTTCATAGCATCTGACGGCTCTTGGCACCTTTGAGGCTGCAATGAGTTGTCTTCTGTTAGAGCGATTGACTTACTTTCAAATGGGGGAAGCTTATTTATCCTGCCTCCCTGCACTCTGTATGTGGCGCTCTGATACTCAACATGGAGTGCTCTTTCAGATACTCTGTGTTCTGGTCACTCCAGCCCACTTTCAAAAGGGGAGCCCAGTACTTTCAATGGTGCAGAGTACTTTCCCATTACACTTCCTACTTCCGTTGCAGTCATAATAACCGATAGTTAACCAGAGCAGACTTGCTGAAGTCTCATTGTCCTGTGTTATGGTCACCCAGGGCGATTTGTCATGAGGTGCTCTGACATCATAAAGCTACAGCATGGTGTCATCTGACATGAGAGCAAGCAATAGGATGCCTTTTTCATGGAATTGAAATGGGTAGCAGGCTAGACAGGATGTGCAGGTGAAGACAAAGATGGTAACATGAATAAACTCAGGCATTAGTTGACTTATGCATTTGTTTGAAGGTTTGGGTGATCATAATATTCTCGAGATCTCTATAGGTTAACTGATAGGGTTGCACAAGAATGAAGATGTTAGAATCTGTTATTCGTAGTTTTTATTATTACCTCTAGCTGTAGCATAAGCCTTCTTTCAAAACCTTATCAGATCACTTAATAGTTACTGCTGTACCATAACCTAAAAATTCTCAGTGAGAAAGATACCATGTCACAGGGCTAGCACTGAGATCTTTTTATTTATGTCCTAATATAGGTGCTGGAATGGTGTAGAGAGTAGTAGCAAAGTTTGGCTTTTGATCGAGAGAAGTATGCTAGGTTGGAAATAAAAGTCAGATTTGAGTTTGTAGTGAGCTGTGGATTTTCGCAGAGTTACAGACGCCATAGTACTCATTATTAGCACATTATAAAAATCTGTTTATTGTGTTGCATTAGTTTGGAGATATTCAAGTTCTGTTAATGGACTAACAGTGGACTTTTCCATCTGCAGATTATACTGAATGACCAGCAGAGGGAGTGATGCCGTAGACCATTTCTCTGCGATGCCGAGACCAAAAAAAAAAAGAAAGCGTCCTCAGCCTTCGGCTTCCATTATCAATTTACATGGTACGTGAAACTCTCATTTAATTGCTTTGCTTGTCATTAGAAGGAGTTCATAGCATCTGACGGCTCTTGGCACCTTTGAGGCTGCAATGAGTTGTCTTCTGTTAGAGCGATTGACTTACTTTCAAATGGGGGAAGCTTATTTATCCTGCCTCCCTGCACTCTGTATGTGGCGCTCTGATACTCAACATGGCGTGCTCTTTCAGATACTCTGTGTTCTGGTCACTCCAGCCCACTTTCAAAAGGGGAGCCCAGTACTTTCAATGGTGCAGAGTACTTTCCCATTACACTTCCTACTTCCGTTGCAGTCATAATAACCGATAGTTAACCAGAGCAGACTTGCTGAAGTCTCATTGTCCTGTGTTATGGTCACCCAGGGCGATTTGTCATGAGGTGCTCTGACATCATAAAGCTACAGCATGGTGTCATCTGACATGAGAGCAAGCAATAGGATGCCTTTTTCATGGAATTGAAATGGGTAGCAGGCTAGACAGGATGTGCAGGTGAAGACAAAGATGGTAACATGAATAAACTCAGGCATTAGTTGACTTATGCATTTGTTTGAAGGTTTGGGTGATCATAATATTCTCGAGATCTCTATAGGTTAACTGATAGGGTTGCACAAGAATGAAGATGTTAGAATCTGTTATTCGTAGTTTTTATTATTACCTCTAGCTGTAGCATAAGCCTTCTTTCAAAACCTTATCAGATCACTTAATAGTTACTGCTGTACCATAACCTAAAAATTCTCAGTGAGAAAGATACCATGTCACAGGGCTAGCACTGAGATCTTTTTATTTATGTCCTAATATAGGTGCTGGAATGGTGTAGAGAGTAGTAGCAAAGTTTGGCTTTTGATCGAGAGAAGTATGCTAGGTTGGAAATAAAAGTCAGATTTGAGTTTGTAGTGAGCTGTGGATTTTCGCAGAGTTACAGACGCCATAGTACTCATTATTAGCACATTATAAAAATCTGTTTATTGTGTTGCATTAGTTTGGAGATATTCAAGTTCTGTTAATGGACTAACAGTGGACTTTTCCATCTGCAGATTATACTGAATGACCAGCAGAGGGAGTGATGCCGTAGACCATTTCTCTGCGATGCCGAGACCAAAAAAAAAAAGAAAGCGTCCTCAGCCTTCGGCTTCCATTATCAATTTACATGGTACGTGAAACTCTCATTTAATTGCTTTGCTTGTCATTAGAAGGAGTTCATAGCATCTGACGGCTCTTGGCACCTTTGAGGCTGCAATGAGTTGTCTTCTGTTAGAGCGATTGACTTACTTTCAAATGGGGGAAGCTTATTTATCCTGCCTCCCTGCACTCTGTATGTGGCGCTCTGATACTCAACATGGCGTGCTCTTTCAGATACTCTGTGTTCTGGTCACTCCAGCCCACTTTCAAAAGGGGAGCCCAGTACTTTCAATGGTGCAGAGTACTTTCCCATTACACTTCCTACTTCCGTTGCAGTCATAATAACCGATAGTTAACCAGAGCAGACTTGCTGAAGTCTCATTGTCCTGTGTTATGGTCACCCAGGGCGATTTGTCATGAGGTGCTCTGACATCATAAAGCTACAGCATGGTGTCATCTGACATGAGAGCAAGCAATAGGATGCCTTTTTCATGGAATTGAAATGGGTAGCAGGCTAGACAGGATGTGCAGGTGAAGACAAAGATGGTAACATGAATAAACTCAGGCATTAGTTGACTTATGCATTTGTTTGAAGGTTTGGGTGATCATAATATTCTCGAGATCTCTATAGGTTAACTGATAGGGTTGCACAAGAATGAAGATGTTAGAATCTGTTATTCGTAGTTTTTATTATTACCTCTAGCTGTAGCATAAGCCTTCTTTCAAAACCTTATCAGATCACTTAATAGTTACTGCTGTACCATAACCTAAAAATTCTCAGTGAGAAAGATACCATGTCACAGGGCTAGCACTGAGATCTTTTTATTTATGTCCTAATATAGGTGCTGGAATGGTGTAGAGAGTAGTAGCAAAGTTTGGCTTTTGATCGAGAGAAGTATGCTAGGTTGGAAATAAAAGTCAGATTTGAGTTTGTAGTGAGCTGTGGATTTTCGCAGAGTTACAGACGCCATAGTACTCATTATTAGCACATTATAAAAATCTGTTTATTGTGTTGCATTAGTTTGGAGATATTCAAGTTCTGTTAATGGACTAACAGTGGACTTTTCCATCTGCAGATTATACTGAATGACCAGCAGAGGGAGTGATGCCGTAGACCATTTCTCTGCGATGCCGAGACCAAAAAAAAAAAGAAAGCGTCCTCAGCCTTCGGCTTCCATTATCAATTTACATGGTACGTGAAACTCTCATTTAATTGCTTTGCTTGTCATTAGAAGGAGTTCATAGCATCTGACGGCTCTTGGCACCTTTGAGGCTGCAATGAGTTGTCTTCTGTTAGAGCGATTGACTTACTTTCAAATGGGGGAAGCTTATTTATCCTGCCTCCCTGCACTCTGTATGTGGCGCTCTGATACTCAACATGGCGTGCTCTTTCAGATTCTCTGTGTTCTGGTCACTCCAGCCCACTTTCAAAAGGGGAGCCCAGTACTTTCAATGGTGCAGAGTACTTTCCCATTACACTTCCTACTTCCGTTGCAGTCATAATAACCGATAGTTAACCAGAGCAGACTTGCTGAAGTCTCATTGTCCTGTGTTATGGTCACCCAGGGCGATTTGTCATGAGGTGCTCTGACATCATAAAGCTACAGCATGGTGTCATCTGACATGAGAGCAAGCAATAGGATGCCTTTTTCATGGAATTGAAATGGGTAGCAGGCTAGACAGGATGTGCATGTGAAGACAAAGATGGTAACATGAATAAACTCAGGCATTAGTTGACTTATGCATTTGTTTGAAGGTTTGGGTGATCATAATATTCTCGAGATCTCTATAGGTTAACTGATAGGGTTGCACAAGAATGAAGATGTTAGAATCTGTTATTCGTAGTTTTTATTATTACCTCTAGCTGTAGCATAAGCCTTCTTTCAAAACCTTATCAGATCACTTAATAGTTACTGCTGTACCATAACCTAAAAATTCTCAGTGAGAAAGATACCATGTCACAGGGCTAGCACTGAGATCTTTTTATTTATGTCCTAATATAGGTGCTGGAATGGTGTAGAGAGTAGTAGCAAAGTTTGGCTTTTGATCGAGAGAAGTATGCTAGGTTGGAAATAAAAGTCAGATTTGACTTTGTAGTGAGCTGTGGATTTTCGCAGAGTTACAGACGCCATAGTACTCATTATTAGCACATTATAAAAATCTGTTTATTGTGTTGCATTAGTTTGGAGATATTCAAGTTCTGTTAATGGACTAACAGTGGACTTTTCCATCTGCAGATTATACTGAATGACCAGCAGAGGGAGTGATGCCGTAGACCATTTCTCTGCGATGCTGAGACCAAAAAAAAAAAGAAAGCGTCCTCAGCCTTCGGCTTCCATTATCAATTTACATGGTAGGTGAAACTCTCATTTAATCGCTTTTGCTTGTCATTAGAAGGAGTTCATAGCATCTGACGGCTCTTGGCACCTTTGAGGCTGCAATGAGTTGTCTTCTGTTAGAGCGATTGACTTACTTTCAAATGGGGGAAGCTTATTTATCCTGCCTCCCTGCACTCTGTATGTGGCGCTCTGATACTCAACATGGAGTGCTCTTTCAGATACTCTGTGTTCTGGTCACTCCAGCCCACTTTCAAAAGGGGAGCCCAGTACTTTCAATGGTGCAGAGTACTTTCCCATTACACTTCCTACTTCCGTTGCAGTCATAATAACCGATAGTTAACCAGAGCAGACTTGCTGAAGTCTCATTGTCCTGTGTTATGGTCACCCAGGGCGATTTGTCATGAGGTGCTCTGACATCATAAAGCTACAGCATGGTGTCATCTGACATGAGAGCAAGCAATAGGATGCCTTTTTCATGGAATTGAAATGGGTAGCAGGCTAGACAGGATGTGCATGTGAAGACAAAGATGGTAACATGAATAAACTCAGGCATTAGTTGACTTATGCATTTGTTTGAAGGTTTGGGTGATCATAATATTCTCGAGATCTCTATAGGTTAACTGATAGGGTTGCACAAGAATGAAGATGTTAGAATCTGTTATTCGTAGTTTTTATTATTACCTCTAGCTGTAGCATAAGCCTTCTTTCAAAACCTTATCAGATCACTTAATAGTTACTGCTGTACCATAACCTAAAAATTCTCAGTGAGAAAGATACCATGTCACAGGGCTAGCACTGAGATCTTTTTATTTATGTCCTAATATAGGTGCTGGAATGGTGTAGAGAGTAGTAGCAAAGTTTGGCTTTTGATCGAGAGAAGTATGCTAGGTTGGAAATAAAAGTCAGATTTGACTTTGTAGTGAGCTGTGGATTTTCGCAGAGTTACAGACGCCATAGTACTCATTATTAGCACATTATAAAAATCTGTTTATTGTGTTGCATTAGTTTGGAGATATTCAAGTTCTGTTAATGGACTAACAGTGGACTTTTCCATCTGCAGATTATACTGAATGACCAGCAGAGGGAGTGATGCCGTAGACCATTTCTCTGCGATGCTGAGACCAAAAAAAAAAAGAAAGTGTCCTCAGCCTTCGGCTTCCATTATCAATTTACATGGTAGGTGGAACTCTCATTTAATCGCTTTTGCTTGTCATTAGAAGGAGTTCATAGCATCTGACGGCTCTTGGCACCTTTGAGGCTGCAATGAGTTGTCTTCTGTTAGAGCGATTGAATTACTTTCAAATGGGGGAAGCTTATTTATCCTGCCTCCCTGCACTCTGTATGTGGCGCTCTGATACTCAACATGGAGTGCTCTTTCAGATACTCTGTGTTCTGGTCACTCCAGCCCACTTTCAAAAGGGGAGCCCAGTACTTTCAATGGTGCAGAGTACTTTCCCATTACACTTCCTACTTCCGTTGCAGTCATAATAACCGATAGTTAACCAGAGCAGACTTGCTGAAGTCTCATTGTCCTGTGTTATGGTCACCCAGGGCGATTTGTCATGAGGTGCTCTGACATCATAAAGCTACAGCATGGTGTCATCTGACATGAGAGCAAGCAATAGGATGCCTTTTTCATGGAATTGAAATGGGTAGCAGGCTAGACAGGATGTGCAGGTGAAGACAAAGATGGTAACATGAATAAACTCAGGCATTAGTTGACTTATGCATTTGTTTGAAGGTTTGGGTGATCATAATATTCTCGAGATCTCTATAGGTTAACTGATAGGGTTGCACAAGAATGAAGATGTTAGAATCTGTTATTCGTAGTTTTTATTATTACCTCTAGCTGTAGCATAAGCCTTCTTTCAAAACCTTATCAGATCACTTAATAGTTACTGCTGTACCATAACCTAAAAATTCTCAGTGAGAAAGATACCATGTCACAGGGCTAGCACTGAGATCTTTTTATTTATGTCCTAATATAGGTGCTGGAATGGTGTAGAGAGTAGTAGCAAAGTTTGGCTTTTGATCGAGAGAAGTATGCTAGGTTGGAAATAAAAGTCAGATTTGAGTTTGTAGTGAGCTGTGGATTTTCGCAGAGTTACAGACGCCATAGTACTCATTATTAGCACATTATAAAAATCTGTTTATTGTGTTGCATTAGTTTGGAGATATTCAAGTTCTGTTAATGGACTAACAGTGGACTTTTCCATCTGCAGATTATACTGAATGACCAGCAGAGGGAGTGATGCCGTAGACCATTTCTCTGCGATGCCGAGACCAAAAAAAAAAAGAAAGCGTCCTCAGCCTTCGGCTTCCATTATCAATTTACATGGTACGTGAAACTCTCATTTAATTGCTTTGCTTGTCATTAGAAGGAGTTCATAGCATCTGACGGCTCTTGGCACCTTTGAGGCTGCAATGAGTTGTCTTCTGTTAGAGCGATTGACTTACTTTCAAATGGGGGAAGCTTATTTATCCTGCCTCCCTGCACTCTGTATGTGGCGCTCTGATACTCAACATGGCGTGCTCTTTCAGATACTCTGTGTTCTGGTCACTCCAGCCCACTTTCAAAAGGGGAGCCCAGTACTTTCAATGGTGCAGAGTACTTTCCCATTACACTTCCTACTTCCGTTGCAGTCATAATAACCGATAGTTAACCAGAGCAGACTTGCTGAAGTCTCATTGTCCTGTGTTATGGTCACCCAGGGCGATTTGTCATGAGGTGCTCTGACATCATAAAGCTACAGCATGGTGTCATCTGACATGAGAGCAAGCAATAGGATGCCTTTTTCATGGAATTGAAATGGGTAGCAGGCTAGACAGGATGTGCAGGTGAAGACAAAGATGGTAACATGAATAAACTCAGGCATTAGTTGACTTATGCATTTGTTTGAAGGTTTGGGTGATCATAATATTCTCGAGATCTCTATAGGTTAACTGATAGGGTTGCACAAGAATGAAGATGTTAGAATCTGTTATTCGTAGTTTTTATTATTACCTCTAGCTGTAGCATAAGCCTTCTTTCAAAACCTTATCAGATCACTTAATAGTTACTGCTGTACCATAACCTAAAAATTCTCAGTGAGAAAGATACCATGTCACAGGGCTAGCACTGAGATCTTTTTATTTATGTCCTAATATAGGTGCTGGAATGGTGTAGAGAGTAGTAGCAAAGTTTGGCTTTTGATCGAGAGAAGTATGCTAGGTTGGAAATAAAAGTCAGATTTGAGTTTGTAGTGAGCTGTGGATTTTCGCAGAGTTACAGACGCCATAGTACTCATTATTAGCACATTATAAAAATCTGTTTATTGTGTTGCATTAGTTTGGAGATATTCAAGTTCTGTTAATGGACTAACAGTGGACTTTTCCATCTGCAGATTATACTGAATGACCAGCAGAGGGAGTGATGCCGTAGACCATTTCTCTGCGATGCCGAGACCAAAAAAAAAAAGAAAGCGTCCTCAGCCTTCGGCTTCCATTATCAATTTACATGGTACGTGAAACTCTCATTTAATTGCTTTGCTTGTCATTAGAAGGAGTTCATAGCATCTGACGGCTCTTGGCACCTTTGAGGCTGCAATGAGTTGTCTTCTGTTAGAGCGATTGACTTACTTTCAAATGGGGGAAGCTTATTTATCCTGCCTCCCTGCACTCTGTATGTGGCGCTCTGATACTCAACATGGCGTGCTCTTTCAGATACTCTGTGTTCTGGTCACTCCAGCCCACTTTCAAAAGGGGAGCCCAGTACTTTCAATGGTGCAGAGTACTTTCCCATTACACTTCCTACTTCCGTTGCAGTCATAATAACCGATAGTTAACCAGAGCAGACTTGCTGAAGTCTCATTGTCCTGTGTTATGGTCACCCAGGGCGATTTGTCATGAGGTGCTCTGACATCATAAAGCTACAGCATGGTGTCATCTGACATGAGAGCAAGCAATAGGATGCCTTTTTCATGGAATTGAAATGGGTAGCAGGCTAGACAGGATGTGCAGGTGAAGACAAAGATGGTAACATGAATAAACTCAGGCATTAGTTGACTTATGCATTTGTTTGAAGGTTTGGGTGATCATAATATTCTCGAGATCTCTATAGGTTAACTGATAGGGTTGCACAAGAATGAAGATGTTAGAATCTGTTATTCGTAGTTTTTATTATTACCTCTAGCTGTAGCATAAGCCTTCTTTCAAAACCTTATCAGATCACTTAATAGTTACTGCTGTACCATAACCTAAAAATTCTCAGTGAGAAAGATACCATGTCACAGGGCTAGCACTGAGATCTTTTTATTTATGTCCTAATATAGGTGCTGGAATGGTGTAGAGAGTAGTAGCAAAGTTTGGCTTTTGATTGAGAGAAGTATGCTAGGTTGGAAATAAAAGTCAGATTTGAGTTTGTAGTGAGCTGTGGATTTTCGCAGAGTTACAGACGCCATAGTACTCATTATTAGCACATTATAAAAATCTGTTTATTGTGTTGCATTAGTTTGGAGATATTCAAGTTCTGTTAATGGACTAACAGTGGACTTTTCCATCTGCAGATTATACTGAATGACCAGCAGAGGGAGTGATGCCGTAGACCATTTCTCTGCGATGCTGAGACAAAAAAAAAAAAAGAAAGCGTCCTCAGCCTTCGGCTTCCATTATCAATTTACATGGTAGGTGAAACTCTCATTTAATCGCTTTGCTTGTCATTAGAAGGAGTTCATAGCATCTGACGGCTCTTGGCACCTTTGAGGCTGCAATGAGTTGTCTTCTGTTAGAGCGATTGACTTACTTTCAAATGGGGGAAGCTTATTTATCCTGCCTCCCTGCACTCTGTATGTGGCGCTCTGATACTCAACATGGAGTGCTCTTTCAGATACTCTGTGTTCTGGTCACTCCAGCCCACTTTCAAAAGGGGAGCCCAGTACTTTCAATGGTGCAGAGTACTTTCCCATTACACTTCCTACTTCCGTTGCAGTCATAATAACCGATAGTTAACCAGAGCAGACTTGCTGAAGTCTCATTGTCCTGTGTTATGGTCACCCAGGGCGATTTGTCATGAGGTGCTCTGACATCATAAAGCTACAGCATGGTGTCATCTGACATGAGAGCAAGCAATAGGATGCCTTTTTCATGGAATTGAAATGGGTAGCAGGCTAGACAGGATGTGCAGGTGAAGACAAAGATGGTAACATGAATAAACTCAGGCATTAGTTGACTTATGCATTTGTTTGAAGGTTTGGGTGATCATAATATTCTCGAGATCTCTATAGGTTAACTGATAGGGTTGCACAAGAATGAAGATGTTAGAATCTGTTATTCGTAGTTTTTATTATTACCTCTAGCTGTAGCATAAGCCTTCTTTCAAAACCTTATCAGATCACTTAATAGTTACTGCTGTACCATAACCTAAAAATTCTCAGTGAGAAAGATACCATGTCACAGGGCTAGCACTGAGATCTTTTTATTTATGTCCTAATATAGGTGCTGGAATGGTGTAGAGAGTAGTAGCAAAGTTTGGCTTTTGATCGAGAGAAGTATGCTAGGTTGGAAATAAAAGTCAGATTTGAGTTTGTAGTGAGCTGTGGATTTTCGCAGAGTTACAGACGCCATAGTACTCATTATTAGCACATTATAAAAATCTGTTTATTGTGTTGCATTAGTTTGGAGATATTCAAGTTCTGTTAATGGACTAACAGTGGACTTTTCCATCTGCAGATTATACTGAATGACCAGCAGAGGGAGTGATGCCGTAGACCATTTCTCTGCGATGCCGAGACCAAAAAAAAAAAGAAAGCGTCCTCAGCCTTCGGCTTCCATTATCAATTTACATGGTACGTGAAACTCTCATTTAATTGCTTTGCTTGTCATTAGAAGGAGTTCATAGCATCTGACGGCTCTTGGCACCTTTGAGGCTGCAATGAGTTGTCTTCTGTTAGAGCGATTGACTTACTTTCAAATGGGGGAAGCTTATTTATCCTGCCTCCCTGCACTCTGTATGTGGCGCTCTGATACTCAACATGGCGTGCTCTTTCAGATACTCTGTGTTCTGGTCACTCCAGCCCACTTTCAAAAGGGGAGCCCAGTACTTTCAATGGTGCAGAGTACTTTCCCATTACACTTCCTACTTCCGTTGCAGTCATAATAACCGATAGTTAACCAGAGCAGACTTGCTGAAGTCTCATTGTCCTGTGTTATGGTCACCCAGGGCGATTTGTCATGAGGTGCTCTGACATCATAAAGCTACAGCATGGTGTCATCTGACATGAGAGCAAGCAATAGGATGCCTTTTTCATGGAATTGAAATGGGTAGCAGGCTAGACAGGATGTGCAGGTGAAGACAAAGATGGTAACATGAATAAACTCAGGCATTAGTTGACTTATGCATTTGTTTGAAGGTTTGGGTGATCATAATATTCTCGAGATCTCTATAGGTTAACTGATAGGGTTGCACAAGAATGAAGATGTTAGAATCTGTTATTCGTAGTTTTTATTATTACCTCTAGCTGTAGCATAAGCCTTCTTTCAAAACCTTATCAGATCACTTAATAGTTACTGCTGTACCATAACCTAAAAATTCTCAGTGAGAAAGATACCATGTCACAGGGCTAGCACTGAGATCTTTTTATTTATGTCCTAATATAGGTGCTGGAATGGTGTAGAGAGTAGTAGCAAAGTTTGGCTTTTGATCGAGAGAAGTATGCTAGGTTGGAAATAAAAGTCAGATTTGAGTTTGTAGTGAGCTGTGGATTTTCGCAGAGTTACAGACGCCATAGTACTCATTATTAGCACATTATAAAAATCTGTTTATTGTGTTGCATTAGTTTGGAGATATTCAAGTTCTGTTAATGGACTAACAGTGGACTTTTCCATCTGCAGATTATACTGAATGACCAGCAGAGGGAGTGATGCCGTAGACCATTTCTCTGCGATGCCGAGACCAAAAAAAAAAAGAAAGCGTCCTCAGCCTTCGGCTTCCATTATCAATTTACATGGTACGTGAAACTCTCATTTAATTGCTTTGCTTGTCATTAGAAGGAGTTCATAGCATCTGACGGCTCTTGGCACCTTTGAGGCTGCAATGAGTTGTCTTCTGTTAGAGCGATTGACTTACTTTCAAATGGGGGAAGCTTATTTATCCTGCCTCCCTGCACTCTGTATGTGGCGCTCTGATACTCAACATGGCGTGCTCTTTCAGATACTCTGTGTTCTGGTCACTCCAGCCCACTTTCAAAAGGGGAGCCCAGTACTTTCAATGGTGCAGAGTACTTTCCCATTACACTTCCTACTTCCGTTGCAGTCATAATAACCGATAGTTAACCAGAGCAGACTTGCTGAAGTCTCATTGTCCTGTGTTATGGTCACCCAGGGCGATTTGTCATGAGGTGCTCTGACATCATAAAGCTACAGCATGGTGTCATCTGACATGAGAGCAAGCAATAGGATGCCTTTTTCATGGAATTGAAATGGGTAGCAGGCTAGACAGGATGTGCAGGTGAAGACAAAGATGGTAACATGAATAAACTCAGGCATTAGTTGACTTATGCATTTGTTTGAAGGTTTGGGTGATCATAATATTCTCGAGATCTCTATAGGTTAACTGATAGGGTTGCACAAGAATGAAGATGTTAGAATCTGTTATTCGTAGTTTTTATTATTACCTCTAGCTGTAGCATAAGCCTTCTTTCAAAACCTTATCAGATCACTTAATAGTTACTGCTGTACCATAACCTAAAAATTCTCAGTGAGAAAGATACCATGTCACAGGGCTAGCACTGAGATCTTTTTATTTATGTCCTAATATAGGTGCTGGAATGGTGTAGAGAGTAGTAGCAAAGTTTGGCTTTTGATTGAGAGAAGTATGCTAGGTTGGAAATAAAAGTCAGATTTGAGTTTGTAGTGAGCTGTGGATTTTCGCAGAGTTACAGACGCCATAGTACTCATTATTAGCACATTATAAAAATCTGTTTATTGTGTTGCATTAGTTTGGAGATATTCAAGTTCTGTTAATGGACTAACAGTGGACTTTTCCATCTGCAGATTATACTGAATGACCAGCAGAGGGAGTGATGCCGTAGACCATTTCTCTGCGATGCTGAGACAAAAAAAAAAAAAGAAAGCGTCCTCAGCCTTCGGCTTCCATTATCAATTTACATGGTAGGTGAAACTCTCATTTAATCGCTTTGCTTGTCATTAGAAGGAGTTCATAGCATCTGACGGCTCTTGGCACCTTTGAGGCTGCAATGAGTTGTCTTCTGTTAGAGCGATTGACTTACTTTCAAATGGGGGAAGCTTATTTATCCTGCCTCCCTGCACTCTGTATGTGGCGCTCTGATACTCAACATGGAGTGCTCTTTCAGATACTCTGTGTTCTGGTCACTCCAGCCCACTTTCAAAAGGGGAGCCCAGTACTTTCAATGGTGCAGAGTACTTTCCCATTACACTTCCTACTTCCGTTGCAGTCATAATAACCGATAGTTAACCAGAGCAGACTTGCTGAAGTCTCATTGTCCTGTGTTATGGTCACCCAGGGCGATTTGTCATGAGGTGCTCTGACATCATAAAGCTACAGCATGGTGTCATCTGACATGAGAGCAAGCAATAGGATGCCTTTTTCATGGAATTGAAATGGGTAGCAGGCTAGACAGGATGTGCAGGTGAAGACAAAGATGGTAACATGAATAAACTCAGGCATTAGTTGACTTATGCATTTGTTTGAAGGTTTGGGTGATCATAATATTCTCGAGATCTCTATAGGTTAACTGATAGGGTTGCACAAGAATGAAGATGTTAGAATCTGTTATTCGTAGTTTTTATTATTACCTCTAGCTGTAGCATAAGCCTTCTTTCAAAACCTTATCAGATCACTTAATAGTTACTGCTGTACCATAACCTAAAAATTCTCAGTGAGAAAGATACCATGTCACAGGGCTAGCACTGAGATCTTTTTATTTATGTCCTAATATAGGTGCTGGAATGGTGTAGAGAGTAGTAGCAAAGTTTGGCTTTTGATTGAGAGAAGTATGCTAGGTTGGAAATAAAAGTCAGATTTGACTTTGTAGTGAGCTGTGGATTTTCGCAGAGTTACAGACGCCATAGTACTCATTATTAGCACATTATAAAAATCTGTTTATTGTGTTGCATTAGTTTGGAGATATTCAAGTTCTGTTAATGGACTAACAGTGGACTTTTCCATCTGCAGATTATACTGAATGACCAGCAGAGGGAGTGATGCCGTAGACCATTTCTCTGCGATGCTGAGACAAAAAAAAAAAAAAGAAAGCGTCCTCAGCCTTCGGCTTCCATTATCAATTTACATGGTAGGTGAAACTCTCATTTAATCGCTTTGCTTGTCATTAGAAGGAGTTCATAGCATCTGACGGCTCTTGGCACCTTTGAGGCTGCAATGAGTTGTCTTCTGTTAGAGCGATTGACTTACTTTCAAATGGGGGAAGCTTATTTATCCTGCCTCCCTGCACTCTGTATGTGGCGCTCTGATACTCAACATGGAGTGCTCTTTCAGATACTCTGTGTTCTGGTCACTCCAGCCCACTTTCAAAAGGGGAGCCCAGTACTTTCAATGGTGCAGAGTACTTTCCCATTACACTTCCTACTTCCGTTGCAGTCATAATAACCGATAGTTAACCAGAGCAGACTTGCTGAAGTCTCATTGTCCTGTGTTATGGTCACCCAGGGCGATTTGTCATGAGGTGCTCTGACATCATAAAGCTACAGCATGGTGTCATCTGACATGAGAGCAAGCAATAGGATGCCTTTTTCATGGAATTGAAATGGGTAGCAGGCTAGACAGGATGTGCAGGTGAAGACAAAGATGGTAACATGAATAAACTCAGGCATTAGTTGACTTATGCATTTGTTTGAAGGTTTGGGTGATCATAATATTCTCGAGATCTCTATAGGTTAACTGATAGGGTTGCACAAGAATGAAGATGTTAGAATCTGTTATTCGTAGTTTTTATTATTACCTCTAGCTGTAGCATAAGCCTTCTTTCAAAACCTTATCAGATCACTTAATAGTTACTGCTGTACCATAACCTAAAAATTCTCAGTGAGAAAGATACCATGTCACAGGGCTAGCACTGAGATCTTTTTATTTATGTCCTAATATAGGTGCTGGAATGGTGTAGAGAGTAGTAGCAAAGTTTGGCTTTTGATCGAGAGAAGTATGCTAGGTTGGAAATAAAAGTCAGATTTGAGTTTGTAGTGAGCTGTGGATTTTCGCAGAGTTACAGACGCCATAGTACTCATTATTAGCACATTATAAAAATCTGTTTATTGTGTTGCATTAGTTTGGAGATATTCAAGTTCTGTTAATGGACTAACAGTGGACTTTTCCATCTGCAGATTATACTGAATGACCAGCAGAGGGAGTGATGCCGTAGACCATTTCTCTGCGATGCCGAGACCAAAAAAAAAAAGAAAGCGTCCTCAGCCTTCGGCTTCCATTATCAATTTACATGGTACGTGAAACTCTCATTTAATTGCTTTGCTTGTCATTAGAAGGAGTTCATAGCATCTGACGGCTCTTGGCACCTTTGAGGCTGCAATGAGTTGTCTTCTGTTAGAGCGATTGACTTACTTTCAAATGGGGGAAGCTTATTTATCCTGCCTCCCTGCACTCTGTATGTGGCGCTCTGATACTCAACATGGCGTGCTCTTTCAGATACTCTGTGTTCTGGTCACTCCAGCCCACTTTCAAAAGGGGAGCCCAGTACTTTCAATGGTGCAGAGTACTTTCCCATTACACTTCCTACTTCCGTTGCAGTCATAATAACCGATAGTTAACCAGAGCAGACTTGCTGAAGTCTCATTGTCCTGTGTTATGGTCACCCAGGGCGATTTGTCATGAGGTGCTCTGACATCATAAAGCTACAGCATGGTGTCATCTGACATGAGAGCAAGCAATAGGATGCCTTTTTCATGGAATTGAAATGGGTAGCAGGCTAGACAGGATGTGCAGGTGAAGACAAAGATGGTAACATGAATAAACTCAGGCATTAGTTGACTTATGCATTTGTTTGAAGGTTTGGGTGATCATAATATTCTCGAGATCTCTATAGGTTAACTGATAGGGTTGCACAAGAATGAAGATGTTAGAATCTGTTATTCGTAGTTTTTATTATTACCTCTAGCTGTAGCATAAGCCTTCTTTCAAAACCTTATCAGATCACTTAATAGTTACTGCTGTACCATAACCTAAAAATTCTCAGTGAGAAAGATACCATGTCACAGGGCTAGCACTGAGATCTTTTTATTTATGTCCTAATATAGGTGCTGGAATGGTGTAGAGAGTAGTAGCAAAGTTTGGCTTTTGATCGAGAGAAGTATGCTAGGTTGGAAATAAAAGTCAGATTTGAGTTTGTAGTGAGCTGTGGATTTTCGCAGAGTTACAGACGCCATAGTACTCATTATTAGCACATTATAAAAATCTGTTTATTGTGTTGCATTAGTTTGGAGATATTCAAGTTCTGTTAATGGACTAACAGTGGACTTTTCCATCTGCAGATTATACTGAATGACCAGCAGAGGGAGTGATGCCGTAGACCATTTCTCTGCGATGCCGAGACCAAAAAAAAAAAGAAAGCGTCCTCAGCCTTCGGCTTCCATTATCAATTTACATGGTACGTGAAACTCTCATTTAATTGCTTTGCTTGTCATTAGAAGGAGTTCATAGCATCTGACGGCTCTTGGCACCTTTGAGGCTGCAATGAGTTGTCTTCTGTTAGAGCGATTGACTTACTTTCAAATGGGGGAAGCTTATTTATCCTGCCTCCCTGCACTCTGTATGTGGCGCTCTGATACTCAACATGGCGTGCTCTTTCAGATACTCTGTGTTCTGGTCACTCCAGCCCACTTTCAAAAGGGGAGCCCAGTACTTTCAATGGTGCAGAGTACTTTCCCATTACACTTCCTACTTCCGTTGCAGTCATAATAACCGATAGTTAACCAGAGCAGACTTGCTGAAGTCTCATTGTCCTGTGTTATGGTCACCCAGGGCGATTTGTCATGAGGTGCTCTGACATCATAAAGCTACAGCATGGTGTCATCTGACATGAGAGCAAGCAATAGGATGCCTTTTTCATGGAATTGAAATGGGTAGCAGGCTAGACAGGATGTGCAGGTGAAGACAAAGATGGTAACATGAATAAACTCAGGCATTAGTTGACTTATGCATTTGTTTGAAGGTTTGGGTGATCATAATATTCTCGAGATCTCTATAGGTTAACTGATAGGGTTGCACAAGAATGAAGATGTTAGAATCTGTTATTCGTAGTTTTTATTATTACCTCTAGCTGTAGCATAAGCCTTCTTTCAAAACCTTATCAGATCACTTAATAGTTACTGCTGTACCATAACCTAAAAATTCTCAGTGAGAAAGATACCATGTCACAGGGCTAGCACTGAGATCTTTTTATTTATGTCCTAATATAGGTGCTGGAATGGTGTAGAGAGTAGTAGCAAAGTTTGGCTTTTGATCGAGAGAAGTATGCTAGGTTGGAAATAAAAGTCAGATTTGAGTTTGTAGTGAGCTGTGGATTTTCGCAGAGTTACAGACGCCATAGTACTCATTATTAGCACATTATAAAAATCTGTTTATTGTGTTGCATTAGTTTGGAGATATTCAAGTTCTGTTAATGGACTAACAGTGGACTTTTCCATCTGCAGATTATACTGAATGACCAGCAGAGGGAGTGATGCCGTAGACCATTTCTCTGCGATGCCGAGACCAAAAAAAAAAAGAAAGCGTCCTCAGCCTTCGGCTTCCATTATCAATTTACATGGTACGTGAAACTCTCATTTAATTGCTTTGCTTGTCATTAGAAGGAGTTCATAGCATCTGACGGCTCTTGGCACCTTTGAGGCTGCAATGAGTTGTCTTCTGTTAGAGCGATTGACTTACTTTCAAATGGGGGAAGCTTATTTATCCTGCCTCCCTGCACTCTGTATGTGGCGCTCTGATACTCAACATGGCGTGCTCTTTCAGATTCTCTGTGTTCTGGTCACTCCAGCCCACTTTCAAAAGGGGAGCCCAGTACTTTCAATGGTGCAGAGTACTTTCCCATTACACTTCCTACTTCCGTTGCAGTCATAATAACCGATAGTTAACCAGAGCAGACTTGCTGAAGTCTCATTGTCCTGTGTTATGGTCACCCAGGGCGATTTGTCATGAGGTGCTCTGACATCATAAAGCTACAGCATGGTGTCATCTGACATGAGAGCAAGCAATAGGATGCCTTTTTCATGGAATTGAAATGGGTAGCAGGCTAGACAGGATGTGCATGTGAAGACAAAGATGGTAACATGAATAAACTCAGGCATTAGTTGACTTATGCATTTGTTTGAAGGTTTGGGTGATCATAATATTCTCGAGATCTCTATAGGTTAACTGATAGGGTTGCACAAGAATGAAGATGTTAGAATCTGTTATTCGTAGTTTTTATTATTACCTCTAGCTGTAGCATAAGCCTTCTTTCAAAACCTTATCAGATCACTTAATAGTTACTGCTGTACCATAACCTAAAAATTCTCAGTGAGAAAGATACCATGTCACAGGGCTAGCACTGAGATCTTTTTATTTATGTCCTAATATAGGTGCTGGAATGGTGTAGAGAGTAGTAGCAAAGTTTGGCTTTTGATCGAGAGAAGTATGCTAGGTTGGAAATAAAAGTCAGATTTGACTTTGTAGTGAGCTGTGGATTTTCGCAGAGTTACAGACGCCATAGTACTCATTATTAGCACATTATAAAAATCTGTTTATTGTGTTGCATTAGTTTGGAGATATTCAAGTTCTGTTAATGGACTAACAGTGGACTTTTCCATCTGCAGATTATACTGAATGACCAGCAGAGGGAGTGATGCCGTAGACCATTTCTCTGCGATGCTGAGACCAAAAAAAAAAAGAAAGCGTCCTCAGCCTTCGGCTTCCATTATCAATTTACATGGTAGGTGAAACTCTCATTTAATCGCTTTTGCTTGTCATTAGAAGGAGTTCATAGCATCTGACGGCTCTTGGCACCTTTGAGGCTGCAATGAGTTGTCTTCTGTTAGAGCGATTGACTTACTTTCAAATGGGGGAAGCTTATTTATCCTGCCTCCCTGCACTCTGTATGTGGCGCTCTGATACTCAACATGGAGTGCTCTTTCAGATACTCTGTGTTCTGGTCACTCCAGCCCACTTTCAAAAGGGGAGCCCAGTACTTTCAATGGTGCAGAGTACTTTCCCATTACACTTCCTACTTCCGTTGCAGTCATAATAACCGATAGTTAACCAGAGCAGACTTGCTGAAGTCTCATTGTCCTGTGTTATGGTCACCCAGGGCGATTTGTCATGAGGTGCTCTGACATCATAAAGCTACAGCATGGTGTCATCTGACATGAGAGCAAGCAATAGGATGCCTTTTTCATGGAATTGAAATGGGTAGCAGGCTAGACAGGATGTGCATGTGAAGACAAAGATGGTAACATGA
Organism: Triturus cristatus; assembly: GCF_964204655.1. Lineage (NCBI taxonomy): Eukaryota > Metazoa > Chordata > Amphibia > Caudata > Salamandridae > Triturus > Triturus cristatus. Next base: position 69,079 of record NW_028188491.1, read on the forward strand.
ATAAACTCAGGCATTAGTTGACTTATGCATTTGTTTGAAGGTTTGGGTGATCATAATATTCTCGAGATCTCTATAGGTTAACTGATAGGGTTGCACAAGAATGAAGATGTTAGAATCTGTTATTCGTAGTTTTTATTATTACCTCTAGCTGTAGCATAAGCCTTCTTTCAAAACCTTATCAGATCACTTAATAGTTACTGCTGTACCATAACCTAAAAATTCTCAGTGAGAAAGATACCATGTCACAGGGCTAGCACTGAGATCTTTTTATTTATGTCCTAATATAGGTGCTGGAATGGTGTAGAGAGTAGTAGCAAAGTTTGGCTTTTGATCGAGAGAAGTATGCTAGGTTGGAAATAAAAGTCAGATTTGACTTTGTAGTGAGCTGTGGATTTTCGCAGAGTTACAGACGCCATAGTACTCATTATTAGCACATTATAAAAATCTGTTTATTGTGTTGCATTAGTTTGGAGATATTCAAGTTCTGTTAATGGACTAACAGTGGACTTTTCCATCTGCAGATTATACTGAATGACCAGCAGAGGGAGTGATGCCGTAGACCATTTCTCTGCGATGCTGAGACCAAAAAAAAAAAGAAAGCGTCCTCAGCCTTCGGCTTCCATTATCAATTTACATGGTAGGTGGAACTCTCATTTAATCGCTTTTGCTTGTCATTAGAAGGAGTTCATAGCATCTGACGGCTCTTGGCACCTTTGAGGCTGCAATGAGTTGTCTTCTGTTAGAGCGATTGAATTACTTTCAAATGGGGGAAGCTTATTTATCCTGCCTCCCTGCACTCTGTATGTGGCGCTCTGATACTCAACATGGAGTGCTCTTTCAGATACTCTGTGTTCTGGTCACTCCAGCCCACTTTCAAAAGGGGAGCCCAGTACTTTCAATGGTGCAGAGTACTTTCCCATTACACTTCCTACTTCCGTTGCAGTCATAATAACCGATAGTTAACCAGAGCAGACTTGCTGAAGTCTCATTGTCCTGTGTTATGGTCACCCAGGGCGATTTGTCATGAGGTGCTCTGACATCATAAAGCTACAGCATGGTGTCATCTGACATGAGAGCAAGCAATAGGATGCCTTTTTCATGGAATTGAAATGGGTAGCAGGCTAGACAGGATGTGCAGGTGAAGACAAAGATGGTAACATGAATAAACTCAGGCATTAGTTGACTTATGCATTTGTTTGAAGGTTTGGGTGATCATAATATTCTCGATCTCTATAGGTTAACTGATAGGGTTGCACAAGAATGAAGATGTTAGAATCTGTTATTCGTAGTTTTTATTATTACCTCTAGCTGTAGCATAAGCCTTCTTTCAAAACCTTATCAGATCACTTAATAGTTACTGCTGTACCATAACCTAAAAATTCTCAGTGAGAAAGATACCATGTCACAGGGCTAGCACTGAGATCTTTTTATTTATGTCCTAATATAGGTGCTGGAATGGTGTAGAGAGTAGTAGCAAAGTTTGGCTTTTGATCGAGAGAAGTATGCTAGGTTGGAAATAAAAGTCAGATTTGAGTTTGTAGTGAGCTGTGGATTTTCGCAGAGTTACAGACGCCATAGTACTCATTATTAGCACATTATAAAAATCTGTTTATTGTGTTGCATTAGTTTGGAGATATTCAAGTTCTGTTAATGGACTAACAGTGGACTTTTCCATCTGCAGATTATACTGAATGACCAGCAGAGGGAGTGATGCCGTAGACCATTTCTCTGCGATGCCGAGACCAAAAAAAAAAAGAAAGCGTCCTCAGCCTTCGGCTTCCATTATCAATTTACATGGTACGTGAAACTCTCATTTAATTGCTTTGCTTGTCATTAGAAGGAGTTCATAGCATCTGACGGCTCTTGGCACCTTTGAGGCTGCAATGAGTTGTCTTCTGTTAGAGCGATTGACTTACTTTCAAATGGGGGAAGCTTATTTATCCTGCCTCCCTGCACTCTGTATGTGGCGCTCTGATACTCAACATGGCGTGCTCTTTCAGATACTCTGTGTTCTGGTCACTCCAGCCCACTTTCAAAAGGGGAGCCCAGTACTTTCAATGGTGCAGAGTACTTTCCCATTACACTTCCTACTTCCGTTGCAGTCATAATAACCGATAGTTAACCAGAGCAGACTTGCTGAAGTCTCATTGTCCTGTGTTATGGTCACCCAGGGCGATTTGTCATGAGGTGCTCTGACATCATAAAGCTACAGCATGGTGTCATCTGACATGAGAGCAAGCAATAGGATGCCTTTTTCATGGAATTGAAATGGGTAGCAGGCTAGACAGGATGTGCAGGTGAAGACAAAGATGGTAACATGAATAAACTCAGGCATTAGTTGACTTATGCATTTGTTTGAAGGTTTGGGTGATCATAATATTCTCGAGATCTCTATAGGTTAACTGATAGGGTTGCACAAGAATGAAGATGTTAGAATCTGTTATTCGTAGTTTTTATTATTACCTCTAGCTGTAGCATAAGCCTTCTTTCAAAACCTTATCAGATCACTTAATAGTTACTGCTGTACCATAACCTAAAAATTCTCAGTGAGAAAGATACCATGTCACAGGGCTAGCACTGAGATCTTTTTATTTATGTCCTAATATAGGTGCTGGAATGGTGTAGAGAGTAGTAGCAAAGTTTGGCTTTTGATCGAGAGAAGTATGCTAGGTTGGAAATAAAAGTCAGATTTGAGTTTGTAGTGAGCTGTGGATTTTCGCAGAGTTACAGACGCCATAGTACTCATTATTAGCACATTATAAAAATCTGTTTATTGTGTTGCATTAGTTTGGAGATATTCAAGTTCTGTTAATGGACTAACAGTGGACTTTTCCATCTGCAGATTATACTGAATGACCAGCAGAGGGAGTGATGCCGTAGACCATTTCTCTGCGATGCCGAGACCAAAAAAAAAAAGAAAGCGTCCTCAGCCTTCGGCTTCCATTATCAATTTACATGGTACGTGAAACTCTCATTTAATTGCTTTGCTTGTCATTAGAAGGAGTTCATAGCATCTGACGGCTCTTGGCACCTTTGAGGCTGCAATGAGTTGTCTTCTGTTAGAGCGATTGACTTACTTTCAAATGGGGGAAGCTTATTTATCCTGCCTCCCTGCACTCTGTATGTGGCGCTCTGATACTCAACATGGCGTGCTCTTTCAGATACTCTGTGTTCTGGTCACTCCAGCCCACTTTCAAAAGGGGAGCCCAGTACTTTCAATGGTGCAGAGTACTTTCCCATTACACTTCCTACTTCCGTTGCAGTCATAATAACCGATAGTTAACCAGAGCAGACTTGCTGAAGTCTCATTGTCCTGTGTTATGGTCACCCAGGGCGATTTGTCATGAGGTGCTCTGACATCATAAAGCTACAGCATGGTGTCATCTGACATGAGAGCAAGCAATAGGATGCCTTTTTCATGGAATTGAAATGGGTAGCAGGCTAGACAGGATGTGCAGGTGAAGACAAAGATGGTAACATGAATAAACTCAGGCATTAGTTGACTTATGCATTTGTTTGAAGGTTTGGGTGATCATAATATTCTCGAGATCTCTATAGGTTAACTGATAGGGTTGCACAAGAATGAAGATGTTAGAATCTGTTATTCGTAGTTTTTATTATTACCTCTAGCTGTAGCATAAGCCTTCTTTCAAAACCTTATCAGATCACTTAATAGTTACTGCTGTACCATAACCTAAAAATTCTCAGTGAGAAAGATACCATGTCACAGGGCTAGCACTGAGATCTTTTTATTTATGTCCTAATATAGGTGCTGGAATGGTGTAGAGAGTAGTAGCAAAGTTTGGCTTTTGATCGAGAGAAGTATGCTAGGTTGGAAATAAAAGTCAGATTTGAGTTTGTAGTGAGCTGTGGATTTTCGCAGAGTTACAGACGCCATAGTACTCATTATTAGCACATTATAAAAATCTGTTTATTGTGTTGCATTAGTTTGGAGATATTCAAGTTCTGTTAATGGACTAACAGTGGACTTTTCCATCTGCAGATTATACTGAATGACCAGCAGAGGGAGTGATGCCGTAGACCATTTCTCTGCGATGCCGAGACCAAAAAAAAAAAGAAAGCGTCCTCAGCCTTCGGCTTCCATTATCAATTTACATGGTACGTGAAACTCTCATTTAATTGCTTTGCTTGTCATTAGAAGGAGTTCATAGCATCTGACGGCTCTTGGCACCTTTGAGGCTGCAATGAGTTGTCTTCTGTTAGAGCGATTGACTTACTTTCAAATGGGGGAAGCTTATTTATCCTGCCTCCCTGCACTCTGTATGTGGCGCTCTGATACTCAACATGGCGTGCTCTTTCAGATACTCTGTGTTCTGGTCACTCCAGCCCACTTTCAAAAGGGGAGCCCAGTACTTTCAATGGTGCAGAGTACTTTCCCATTACACTTCCTACTTCCGTTGCAGTCATAATAACCGATAGTTAACCAGAGCAGACTTGCTGAAGTCTCATTGTCCTGTGTTATGGTCACCCAGGGCGATTTGTCATGAGGTGCTCTGACATCATAAAGCTACAGCATGGTGTCATCTGACATGAGAGCAAGCAATAGGATGCCTTTTTCATGGAATTGAAATGGGTAGCAGGCTAGACAGGATGTGCAGGTGAAGACAAAGATGGTAACATGAATAAACTCAGGCATTAGTTGACTTATGCATTTGTTTGAAGGTTTGGGTGATCATAATATTCTCGAGATCTCTATAGGTTAACTGATAGGGTTGCACAAGAATGAAGATGTTAGAATCTGTTATTCGTAGTTTTTATTATTACCTCTAGCTGTAGCATAAGCCTTCTTTCAAAACCTTATCAGATCACTTAATAGTTACTGCTGTACCATAACCTAAAAATTCTCAGTGAGAAAGATACCATGTCACAGGGCTAGCACTGAGATCTTTTTATTTATGTCCTAATATAGGTGCTGGAATGGTGTAGAGAGTAGTAGCAAAGTTTGGCTTTTGATCGAGAGAAGTATGCTAGGTTGGAAATAAAAGTCAGATTTGAGTTTGTAGTGAGCTGTGGATTTTCGCAGAGTTACAGACGCCATAGTACTCATTATTAGCACATTATAAAAATCTGTTTATTGTGTTGCATTAGTTTGGAGATATTCAAGTTCTGTTAATGGACTAACAGTGGACTTTTCCATCTGCAGATTATACTGAATGACCAGCAGAGGGAGTGATGCCGTAGACCATTTCTCTGCGATGCCGAGACCAAAAAAAAAAAGAAAGCGTCCTCAGCCTTCGGCTTCCATTATCAATTTACATGGTACGTGAAACTCTCATTTAATTGCTTTGCTTGTCATTAGAAGGAGTTCATAGCATCTGACGGCTCTTGGCACCTTTGAGGCTGCAATGAGTTGTCTTCTGTTAGAGCGATTGACTTACTTTCAAATGGGGGAAGCTTATTTATCCTGCCTCCCTGCACTCTGTATGTGGCGCTCTGATACTCAACATGGCGTGCTCTTTCAGATACTCTGTGTTCTGGTCACTCCAGCCCACTTTCAAAAGGGGAGCCCAGTACTTTCAATGGTGCAGAGTACTTTCCCATTACACTTCCTACTTCCGTTGCAGTCATAATAACCGATAGTTAACCAGAGCAGACTTGCTGAAGTCTCATTGTCCTGTGTTATGGTCACCCAGGGCGATTTGTCATGAGGTGCTCTGACATCATAAAGCTACAGCATGGTGTCATCTGACATGAGAGCAAGCAATAGGATGCCTTTTTCATGGAATTGAAATGGGTAGCAGGCTAGACAGGATGTGCATGTGAAGACAAAGATGGTAACATGAATAAACTCAGGCATTAGTTGACTTATGCATTTGTTTGAAGGTTTGGGTGATCATAATATTCTCGATCTCTATAGGTTAACTGATAGGGTTGCACAAGAATGAAGATGTTAGAATCTGTTATTCGTAGTTTTTATTATTACCTCTAGCTGTAGCATAAGCCTTCTTTCAAAACCTTATCAGATCACTTAATAGTTACTGCTGTACCATAACCTAAAAATTCTCAGTGAGAAAGATACCATGTCACAGGGCTAGCACTGAGATCTTTTTATTTATGTCCTAATATAGGTGCTGGAATGGTGTAGAGAGTAGTAGCAAAGTTTGGCTTTTGATCGAGAGAAGTATGCTAGGTTGGAAATAAAAGTCAGATTTGACTTTGTAGTGAGCTGTGGATTTTCGCAGAGTTACAGACGCCATAGTACTCATTATTAGCACATTATAAAAATCTGTTTATTGTGTTGCATTAGTTTGGAGATATTCAAGTTCTGTTAATGGACTAACAGTGGACTTTTCCATCTGCAGATTATACTGAATGACCAGCAGAGGGAGTGATGCCGTAGACCATTTCTCTGCGATGCTGAGACCAAAAAAAAAAAGAAAGCGTCCTCAGCCTTCGGCTTCCATTATCAATTTACATGGTAGGTGAAACTCTCATTTAATCGCTTTTGCTTGTCATTAGAAGGAGTTCATAGCATCTGACGGCTCTTGGCACCTTTGAGGCTGCAATGAGTTGTCTTCTGTTAGAGCGATTGACTTACTTTCAAATGGGGGAAGCTTATTTATCCTGCCTCCCTGCACTCTGTATGTGGCGCTCTGATACTCAACATGGAGTGCTCTTTCAGATACTCTGTGTTCTGGTCACTCCAGCCCACTTTCAAAAGGGGAGCCCAGTACTTTCAATGGTGCAGAGTACTTTCCCATTACACTTCCTACTTCCGTTGCAGTCATAATAACCGATAGTTAACCAGAGCAGACTTGCTGAAGTCTCATTGTCCTGTGTTATGGTCACCCAGGGCGATTTGTCATGAGGTGCTCTGACATCATAAAGCTACAGCATGGTGTCATCTGACATGAGAGCAAGCAATAGGATGCCTTTTTCATGGAATTGAAATGGGTAGCAGGCTAGACAGGATGTGCATGTGAAGACAAAGATGGTAACATGAATAAACTCAGGCATTAGTTGACTTATGCATTTGTTTGAAGGTTTGGGTGATCATAATATTCTCGAGATCTCTATAGGTTAACTGATAGGGTTGCACAAGAATGAAGATGTTAGAATCTGTTATTCGTAGTTTTTATTATTACCTCTAGCTGTAGCATAAGCCTTCTTTCAAAACCTTATCAGATCACTTAATAGTTACTGCTGTACCATAACCTAAAAATTCTCAGTGAGAAAGATACCATGTCACAGGGCTAGCACTGAGATCTTTTTATTTATGTCCTAATATAGGTGCTGGAATGGTGTAGAGAGTAGTAGCAAAGTTTGGCTTTTGATCGAGAGAAGTATGCTAGGTTGGAAATAAAAGTCAGATTTGACTTTGTAGTGAGCTGTGGATTTTCGCAGAGTTACAGACGCCATAGTACTCATTATTAGCACATTATAAAAATCTGTTTATTGTGTTGCATTAGTTTGGAGATATTCAAGTTCTGTTAATGGACTAACAGTGGACTTTTCCATCTGCAGATTATACTGAATGACCAGCAGAGGGAGTGATGCCGTAGACCATTTCTCTGCGATGCTGAGACCAAAAAAAAAAAGAAAGCGTCCTCAGCCTTCGGCTTCCATTATCAATTTACATGGTAGGTGGAACTCTCATTTAATCGCTTTTGCTTGTCATTAGAAGGAGTTCATAGCATCTGACGGCTCTTGGCACCTTTGAGGCTGCAATGAGTTGTCTTCTGTTAGAGCGATTGACTTACTTTCAAATGGGGGAAGCTTATTTATCCTGCCTCCCTGCACTCTGTATGTGGCGCTCTGATACTCAACATGGAGTGCTCTTTCAGATACTCTGTGTTCTGGTCACTCCAGCCCACTTTCAAAAGGGGAGCCCAGTACTTTCAATGGTGCAGAGTACTTTCCCATTACACTTCCTACTTCCGTTGCAGTCATAATAACCGATAGTTAACCAGAGCAGACTTGCTGAAGTCTCATTGTCCTGTGTTATGGTCACCCAGGGCGATTTGTCATGAGGTGCTCTGACATCATAAAGCTACAGCATGGTGTCATCTGACATGAGAGCAAGCAATAGGATGCCTTTTTCATGGAATTGAAATGGGTAGCAGGCTAGACAGGATGTGCAGGTGAAGACAAAGATGGTAACATGAATAAACTCAGGCATTAGTTGACTTATGCATTTGTTTGAAGGTTTGGGTGATCATAATATTCTCGAGATCTCTATAGGTTAACTGATAGGGTTGCACAAGAATGAAGATGTTAGAATCTGTTATTCGTAGTTTTTATTATTACCTCTAGCTGTAGCATAAGCCTTCTTTCAAAACCTTATCAGATCACTTAATAGTTACTGCTGTACCATAACCTAAAAATTCTCAGTGAGAAAGATACCATGTCACAGGGCTAGCACTGAGATCTTTTTATTTATGTCCTAATATAGGTGCTGGAATGGTGTAGAGAGTAGTAGCAAAGTTTGGCTTTTGATCGAGAGAAGTATGCTAGGTTGGAAATAAAAGTCAGATTTGAGTTTGTAGTGAGCTGTGGATTTTCGCAGAGTTACAGACGCCATAGTACTCATTATTAGCACATTATAAAAATCTGTTTATTGTGTTGCATTAGTTTGGAGATATTCAAGTTCTGTTAATGGACTAACAGTGGACTTTTCCATCTGCAGATTATACTGAATGACCAGCAGAGGGAGTGATGCCGTAGACCATTTCTCTGCGATGCCGAGACCAAAAAAAAAAAGAAAGCGTCCTCAGCCTTCGGCTTCCATTATCAATTTACATGGTACGTGAAACTCTCATTTAATTGCTTTGCTTGTCATTAGAAGGAGTTCATAGCATCTGACGGCTCTTGGCACCTTTGAGGCTGCAATGAGTTGTCTTCTGTTAGAGCGATTGACTTACTTTCAAATGGGGGAAGCTTATTTATCCTGCCTCCCTGCACTCTGTATGTGGCGCTCTGATACTCAACATGGCGTGCTCTTTCAGATACTCTGTGTTCTGGTCACTCCAGCCCACTTTCAAAAGGGGAGCCCAGTACTTTCAATGGTGCAGAGTACTTTCCCATTACACTTCCTACTTCCGTTGCAGTCATAATAACCGATAGTTAACCAGAGCAGACTTGCTGAAGTCTCATTGTCCTGTGTTATGGTCACCCAGGGCGATTTGTCATGAGGTGCTCTGACATCATAAAGCTACAGCATGGTGTCATCTGACATGAGAGCAAGCAATAGGATGCCTTTTTCATGGAATTGAAATGGGTAGCAGGCTAGACAGGATGTGCAGGTGAAGACAAAGATGGTAACATGAATAAACTCAGGCATTAGTTGACTTATGCATTTGTTTGAAGGTTTGGGTGATCATAATATTCTCGAGATCTCTATAGGTTAACTGATAGGGTTGCACAAGAATGAAGATGTTAGAATCTGTTATTCGTAGTTTTTATTATTACCTCTAGCTGTAGCATAAGCCTTCTTTCAAAACCTTATCAGATCACTTAATAGTTACTGCTGTACCATAACCTAAAAATTCTCAGTGAGAAAGATACCATGTCACAGGGCTAGCACTGAGATCTTTTTATTTATGTCCTAATATAGGTGCTGGAATGGTGTAGAGAGTAGTAGCAAAGTTTGGCTTTTGATTGAGAGAAGTATGCTAGGTTGGAAATAAAAGTCAGATTTGAGTTTGTAGTGAGCTGTGGATTTTCGCAGAGTTACAGACGCCATAGTACTCATTATTAGCACATTATAAAAATCTGTTTATTGTGTTGCATTAGTTTGGAGATATTCAAGTTCTGTTAATGGACTAACAGTGGACTTTTCCATCTGCAGATTATACTGAATGACCAGCAGAGGGAGTGATGCCGTAGACCATTTCTCTGCGATGCTGAGACCAAAAAAAAAAAGAAAGCGTCCTCAGCCTTCGGCTTCCATTATCAATTTACATGGTAGGTGGAACTCTCATTTAATCGCTTTTGCTTGTCATTAGAAGGAGTTCATAGCATCTGACGGCTCTTGGCACCTTTGAGGCTGCAATGAGTTGTCTTCTGTTAGAGCGATTGACTTACTTTCAAATGGGGGAAGCTTATTTATCCTGCCTCCCTGCACTCTGTATGTGGCGCTCTGATACTCAACATGGAGTGCTCTTTCAGATACTCTGTGTTCTGGTCACTCCAGCCCACTTTCAAAAGGGGAGCCCAGTACTTTCAATGGTGCAGAGTACTTTCCCATTACACTTCCTACTTCCGTTGCAGTCATAATAACCGATAGTTAACCAGAGCAGACTTGCTGAAGTCTCATTGTCCTGTGTTATGGTCACCCAGGGCGATTTGTCATGAGGTGCTCTGACATCATAAAGCTACAGCATGGTGTCATCTGACATGAGAGCAAGCAATAGGATGCCTTTTTCATGGAATTGAAATGGGTAGCAGGCTAGACAGGATGTGCAGGTGAAGACAAAGATGGTAACATGAATAAACTCAGGCATTAGTTGACTTATGCATTTGTTTGAAGGTTTGGGTGATCATAATATTCTCGAGATCTCTATAGGTTAACTGATAGGGTTGCACAAGAATGAAGATGTTAGAATCTGTTATTCGTAGTTTTTATTATTACCTCTAGCTGTAGCATAAGCCTTCTTTCAAAACCTTATCAGATCACTTAATAGTTACTGCTGTACCATAACCTAAAAATTCTCAGTGAGAAAGATACCATGTCACAGGGCTAGCACTGAGATCTTTTTATTTATGTCCTAATATAGGTGCTGGAATGGTGTAGAGAGTAGTAGCAAAGTTTGGCTTTTGATCGAGAGAAGTATGCTAGGTTGGAAATAAAAGTCAGATTTGAGTTTGTAGTGAGCTGTGGATTTTCGCAGAGTTACAGACGCCATAGTACTCATTATTAGCACATTATAAAAATCTGTTTATTGTGTTGCATTAGTTTGGAGATATTCAAGTTCTGTTAATGGACTAACAGTGGACTTTTCCATCTGCAGATTATACTGAATGACCAGCAGAGGGAGTGATGCCGTAGACCATTTCTCTGCGATGCCGAGACCAAAAAAAAAAAGAAAGCGTCCTCAGCCTTCGGCTTCCATTATCAATTTACATGGTACGTGAAACTCTCATTTAATTGCTTTGCTTGTCATTAGAAGGAGTTCATAGCATCTGACGGCTCTTGGCACCTTTGAGGCTGCAATGAGTTGTCTTCTGTTAGAGCGATTGACTTACTTTCAAATGGGGGAAGCTTATTTATCCTGCCTCCCTGCACTCTGTATGTGGCGCTCTGATACTCAACATGGCGTGCTCTTTCAGATACTCTGTGTTCTGGTCACTCCAGCCCACTTTCAAAAGGGGAGCCCAGTACTTTCAATGGTGCAGAGTACTTTCCCATTACACTTCCTACTTCCGTTGCAGTCATAATAACCGATAGTTAACCAGAGCAGACTTGCTGAAGTCTCATTGTCCTGTGTTATGGTCACCCAGGGCGATTTGTCATGAGGTGCTCTGACATCATAAAGCTACAGCATGGTGTCATCTGACATGAGAGCAAGCAATAGGATGCCTTTTTCATGGAATTGAAATGGGTAGCAGGCTAGACAGGATGTGCAGGTGAAGACAAAGATGGTAACATGAATAAACTCAGGCATTAGTTGACTTATGCATTTGTTTGAAGGTTTGGGTGATCATAATATTCTCGAGATCTCTATAGGTTAACTGATAGGGTTGCACAAGAATGAAGATGTTAGAATCTGTTATTCGTAGTTTTTATTATTACCTCTAGCTGTAGCATAAGCCTTCTTTCAAAACCTTATCAGATCACTTAATAGTTACTGCTGTACCATAACCTAAAAATTCTCAGTGAGAAAGATACCATGTCACAGGGCTAGCACTGAGATCTTTTTATTTATGTCCTAATATAGGTGCTGGAATGGTGTAGAGAGTAGTAGCAAAGTTTGGCTTTTGATTGAGAGAAGTATGCTAGGTTGGAAATAAAAGTCAGATTTGAGTTTGTAGTGAGCTGTGGATTTTCGCAGAGTTACAGACGCCATAGTACTCATTATTAGCACATTATAAAAATCTGTTTATTGTGTTGCATTAGTTTGGAGATATTCAAGTTCTGTTAATGGACTAACAGTGGACTTTTCCATCTGCAGATTATACTGAATGACCAGCAGAGGGAGTGATGCCGTAGACCATTTCTCTGCGATGCTGAGACAAAAAAAAAAAAAGAAAGCGTCCTCAGCCTTCGGCTTCCATTATCAATTTACATGGTAGGTGAAACTCTCATTTAATCGCTTTGCTTGTCATTAGAAGGAGTTCATAGCATCTGACGGCTCTTGGCACCTTTGAGGCTGCAATGAGTTGTCTTCTGTTAGAGCGATTGACTTACTTTCAAATGGGGGAAGCTTATTTATCCTGCCTCCCTGCACTCTGTATGTGGCGCTCTGATACTCAACATGGAGTGCTCTTTCAGATACTCTGTGTTCTGGTCACTCCAGCCCACTTTCAAAAGGGGAGCCCAGTACTTTCAATGGTGCAGAGTACTTTCCCATTACACTTCCTACTTCCGTTGCAGTCATAATAACCGATAGTTAACCAGAGCAGACTTGCTGAAGTCTCATTGTCCTGTGTTATGGTCACCCAGGGCGATTTGTCATGAGGTGCTCTGACATCATAAAGCTACAGCATGGTGTCATCTGACATGAGAGCAAGCAATAGGATGCCTTTTTCATGGAATTGAAATGGGTAGCAGGCTAGACAGGATGTGCATGTGAAGACAAAGATGGTAACATGAATAAACTCAGGCATTAGTTGACTTATGCATTTGTTTGAAGGTTTGGGTGATCATAATATTCTCGAGATCTCTATAGGTTAACTGATAGGGTTGCACAAGAATGAAGATGTTAGAATCTGTTATTCGTAGTTTTTATTATTACCTCTAGCTGTAGCATAAGCCTTCTTTCAAAACCTTATCAGATCACTTAATAGTTACTGCTGTACCATAACCTAAAAATTCTCAGTGAGAAAGATACCATGTCACAGGGCTAGCACTGAGATCTTTTTATTTATGTCCTAATATAGGTGCTGGAATGGTGTAGAGAGTAGTAGCAAAGTTTGGCTTTTGATCGAGAGAAGTATGCTAGGTTGGAAATAAAAGTCAGATTTGACTTTGTAGTGAGCTGTGGATTTTCGCAGAGTTACAGACGCCATAGTACTCATTATTAGCACATTATAAAAATCTGTTTATTGTGTTGCATTAGTTTGGAGATATTCAAGTTCTGTTAATGGACTAACAGTGGACTTTTCCATCTGCAGATTATACTGAATGACCAGCAGAGGGAGTGATGCCGTAGACCATTTCTCTGCGATGCTGAGACCAAAAAAAAAAAGAAAGCGTCCTCAGCCTTCGGCTTCCATTATCAATTTACATGGTAGGTGAAACTCTCATTTAATCGCTTTTGCTTGTCATTAGAAGGAGTTCATAGCATCTGACGGCTCTTGGCACCTTTGAGGCTGCAATGAGTTGTCTTCTGTTAGAGCGATTGACTTACTTTCAAATGGGGGAAGCTTATTTATCCTGCCTCCCTGCACTCTGTATGTGGCGCTCTGATACTCAACATGGAGTGCTCTTTCAGATACTCTGTGTTCTGGTCACTCCAGCCCACTTTCAAAAGGGGAGCCCAGTACTTTCAATGGTGCAGAGTACTTTCCCATTACACTTCCTACTTCCGTTGCAGTCATAATAACCGATAGTTAACCAGAGCAGACTTGCTGAAGTCTCATTGTCCTGTGTTATGGTCACCCAGGGCGATTTGTCATGAGGTGCTCTGACATCATAAAGCTACAGCATGGTGTCATCTGACATGAGAGCAAGCAATAGGATGCCTTTTTCATGGAATTGAAATGGGTAGCAGGCTAGACAGGATGTGCATGTGAAGACAAAGATGGTAACATGAATAAACTCAGGCATTAGTTGACTTATGCATTTGTTTGAAGGTTTGGGTGATCATAATATTCTCGAGATCTCTATAGGTTAACTGATAGGGTTGCACAAGAATGAAGATGTTAGAATCTGTTATTCGTAGTTTTTATTATTACCTCTAGCTGTAGCATAAGCCTTCTTTCAAAACCTTATCAGATCACTTAATAGTTACTGCTGTACCATAACCTAAAAATTCTCAGTGAGAAAGATACCATGTCACAGGGCTAGCACTGAGATCTTTTTATTTATGTCCTAATATAGGTGCTGGAATGGTGTAGAGAGTAGTAGCAAAGTTTGGCTTTTGATCGAGAGAAGTATGCTAGGTTGGAAATAAAAGTCAGATTTGAGTTTGTAGTGAGCTGTGGATTTTCGCAGAGTTACAGACGCCATAGTACTCATTATTAGCACATTATAAAAATCTGTTTATTGTGTTGCATTAGTTTGGAGATATTCAAGTTCTGTTAATGGACTAACAGTGGACTTTTCCATCTGCAGATTATACTGAATGACCAGCAGAGGGAGTGATGCCGTAGACCATTTCTCTGCGATGCCGAGACCAAAAAAAAAAAGAAAGCGTCCTCAGCCTTCGGCTTCCATTATCAATTTACATGGTACGTGAAACTCTCATTTAATTGCTTTGCTTGTCATTAGAAGGAGTTCATAGCATCTGACGGCTCTTGGCACCTTTGAGGCTGCAATGAGTTGTCTTCTGTTAGAGCGATTGACTTACTTTCAAATGGGGGAAGCTTATTTATCCTGCCTCCCTGCACTCTGTATGTGGCGCTCTGATACTCAACATGGCGTGCTCTTTCAGATACTCTGTGTTCTGGTCACTCCAGCCCACTTTCAAAAGGGGAGCCCAGTACTTTCAATGGTGCAGAGTACTTTCCCATTACACTTCCTACTTCCGTTGCAGTCATAATAACCGATAGTTAACCAGAGCAGACTTGCTGAAGTCTCATTGTGCTGTGTTATGGTCACCCAGGGCGATTTGTCATGAGGTGCTCTGACATCATAAAGCTACAGCATGGTGTCATCTGACATGAGAGCAAGCAATAGGATGCCTTTTTCATGGAATTGAAATGGGTAGCAGGCTAGACAGGATGTGCAGGTGAAGACAAAGATGGTAACATGAATAAACTCAGGCATTAGTTGACTTATGCATTTGTTTGAAGGTTTGGGTGATCATAATATTCTCGAGATCTCTATAGGTTAACTGATAGGGTTGCACAAGAATGAAGATGTTAGAATCTGTTATTCGTAGTTTTTATTATTACCTCTAGCTGTAGCATAAGCCTTCTTTCAAAACCTTATCAGATCACTTAATAGTTACTGCTGTACCATAACCTAAAAATTCTCAGTGAGAAAGATACCATGTCACAGGGCTAGCACTGAGATCTTTTTATTTATGTCCTAATATAGGTGCTGGAATGGTGTAGAGAGTAGTAGCAAAGTTTGGCTTTTGATCGAGAGAAGTATGCTAGGTTGGAAATAAAAGTCAGATTTGAGTTTGTAGTGAGCTGTGGATTTTCGCAGAGTTACAGACGCCATAGTACTCATTATTAGCACATTATAAAAATCTGTTTATTGTGTTGCATTAGTTTGGAGATATTCAAGTTCTGTTAATGGACTAACAGTGGACTTTTCCATCTGCAGATTATACTGAATGACCAGCAGAGGGAGTGATGCCGTAGACCATTTCTCTGCGATGCCGAGACCAAAAAAAAAAAGAAAGCGTCCTCAGCCTTCGGCTTCCATTATCAATTTACATGGTACGTGAAACTCTCATTTAATTGCTTTGCTTGTCATTAGAAGGAGTTCATAGCATCTGACGGCTCTTGGCACCTTTGAGGCTGCAATGAGTTGTCTTCTGTTAGAGCGATTGACTTACTTTCAAATGGGGGAAGCTTATTTATCCTGCCTCCCTGCACTCTGTATGTGGCGCTCTGATACTCAACATGGCGTGCTCTTTCAGATACTCTGTGTTCTGGTCACTCCAGCCCACTTTCAAAAGGGGAGCCCAGTACTTTCAATGGTGCAGAGTACTTTCCCATTACACTTCCTACTTCCGTTGCAGTCATAATAACCGATAGTTAACCAGAGCAGACTTGCTGAAGTCTCATTGTGCTGTGTTATGGTCACCCAGGGCGATTTGTCATGAGGTGCTCTGACATCATAAAGCTACAGCATGGTGTCATCTGACATGAGAGCAAGCAATAGGATGCCTTTTTCATGGAATTGAAATGGGTAGCAGGCTAGACAGGATGTGCAGGTGAAGACAAAGATGGTAACATGAATAAACTCAGGCATTAGTTGACTTATGCATTTGTTTGAAGGTTTGGGTGATCATAATATTCTCGAGATCTCTATAGGTTAACTGATAGGGTTGCACAAGAATGAAGATGTTAGAATCTGTTATTCGTAGTTTTTATTATTACCTCTAGCTGTAGCATAAGCCTTCTTTCAAAACCTTATCAGATCACTTAATAGTTACTGCTGTACCATAACCTAAAAATTCTCAGTGAGAAAGATACCATGTCACAGGGCTAGCACTGAGATCTTTTTATTTATGTCCTAATATAGGTGCTGGAATGGTGTAGAGAGTAGTAGCAAAGTTTGGCTTTTGATCGAGAGAAGTATGCTAGGTTGGAAATAAAAGTCAGATTTGAGTTTGTAGTGAGCTGTGGATTTTCGCAGAGTTACAGACGCCATAGTACTCATTATTAGCACATTATAAAAATCTGTTTATTGTGTTGCATTAGTTTGGAGATATTCAAGTTCTGTTAATGGACTAACAGTGGACTTTTCCATCTGCAGATTATACTGAATGACCAGCAGAGGGAGTGATGCCGTAGACCATTTCTCTGCGATGCCGAGACCAAAAAAAAAAAGAAAGCGTCCTCAGCCTTCGGCTTCCATTATCAATTTACATGGTACGTGAAACTCTCATTTAATTGCTTTGCTTGTCATTAGAAGGAGTTCATAGCATCTGACGGCTCTTGGCACCTTTGAGGCTGCAATGAGTTGTCTTCTGTTAGAGCGATTGACTTACTTTCAAATGGGGGAAGCTTATTTATCCTGCCTCCCTGCACTCTGTATGTGGCGCTCTGATACTCAACATGGCGTGCTCTTTCAGATACTCTGTGTTCTGGTCACTCCAGCCCACTTTCAAAAGGGGAGCCCAGTACTTTCAATGGTGCAGAGTACTTTCCCATTACACTTCCTACTTCCGTTGCAGTCATAATAACCGATAGTTAACCAGAGCAGACTTGCTGAAGTCTCATTGTCCTGTGTTATGGTCACCCAGGGCGATTTGTCATGAGGTGCTCTGACATCATAAAGCTACAGCATGGTGTCATCTGACATGAGAGCAAGCAATAGGATGCCTTTTTCATGGAATTGAAATGGGTAGCAGGCTAGACAGGATGTGCAGGTGAAGACAAAGATGGTAACATGAATAAACTCAGGCATTAGTTGACTTATGCATTTGTTTGAAGGTTTGGGTGATCATAATATTCTCGAGATCTCTATAGGTTAACTGATAGGGTTGCACAAGAATGAAGATGTTAGAATCTGTTATTCGTAGTTTTTATTATTACCTCTAGCTGTAGCATAAGCCTTCTTTCAAAACCTTATCAGATCACTTAATAGTTACTGCTGTACCATAACCTAAAAATTCTCAGTGAGAAAGATACCATGTCACAGGGCTAGCACTGAGATCTTTTTATTTATGTCCTAATATAGGTGCTGGAATGGTGTAGAGAGTAGTAGCAAAGTTTGGCTTTTGATCGAGAGAAGTATGCTAGGTTGGAAATAAAAGTCAGATTTGAGTTTGTAGTGAGCTGTGGATTTTCGCAGAGTTACAGACGCCATAGTACTCATTATTAGCACATTATAAAAATCTGTTTATTGTGTTGCATTAGTTTGGAGATATTCAAGTTCTGTTAATGGACTAACAGTGGACTTTTCCATCTGCAGATTATACTGAATGACCAGCAGAGGGAGTGATGCCGTAGACCATTTCTCTGCGATGCCGAGACCAAAAAAAAAAAGAAAGCGTCCTCAGCCTTCGGCTTCCATTATCAATTTACATGGTACGTGAAACTCTCATTTAATTGCTTTGCTTGTCATTAGAAGGAGTTCATAGCATCTGACGGCTCTTGGCACCTTTGAGGCTGCAATGAGTTGTCTTCTGTTAGAGCGATTGACTTACTTTCAAATGGGGGAAGCTTATTTATCCTGCCTCCCTGCACTCTGTATGTGGCGCTCTGATACTCAACATGGCGTGCTCTTTCAGATACTCTGTGTTCTGGTCACTCCAGCCCACTTTCAAAAGGGGAGCCCAGTACTTTCAATGGTGCAGAGTACTTTCCCATTACACTTCCTACTTCCGTTGCAGTCATAATAACCGATAGTTAACCAGAGCAGACTTGCTGAAGTCTCATTGTCCTGTGTTATGGTCACCCAGGGCGATTTGTCATGAGGTGCTCTGACATCATAAAGCTACAGCATGGTGTCATCTGACATGAGAGCAAGCAATAGGATGCCTTTTTCATGGAATTGAAATGGGTAGCAGGCTAGACAGGATGTGCATGTGAAGACAAAGATGGTAACATGAATAAACTCAGGCATTAGTTGACTTATGCATTTGTTTGAAGGTTTGGGTGATCATAATATTCTCGAGATCTCTATAGGTTAACTGATAGGGTTGCACAAGAATGAAGATGTTAGAATCTGTTATTCGTAGTTTTTATTATTACCTCTAGCTGTAGCATAAGCCTTCTTTCAAAACCTTATCAGATCACTTAATAGTTACTGCTGTACCATAACCTAAAAATTCTCAGTGAGAAAGATACCATGTCACAGGGCTAGCACTGAGATCTTTTTATTTATGTCCTAATATAGGTGCTGGAATGGTGTAGAGAGTAGTAGCAAAGTTTGGCTTTTGATCGAGAGAAGTATGCTAGGTTGGAAATAAAAGTCAGATTTGACTTTGTAGTGAGCTGTGGATTTTCGCAGAGTTACAGACGCCATAGTACTCATTATTAGCACATTATAAAAATCTGTTTATTGTGTTGCATTAGTTTGGAGATATTCAAGTTCTGTTAATGGACTAACAGTGGACTTTTCCATCTGCAGATTATACTGAATGACCAGCAGAGGGAGTGATGCCGTAGACCATTTCTCTGCGATGCTGAGACCAAAAAAAAAAAGAAAGCGTCCTCAGCCTTCGGCTTCCATTATCAATTTACATGGTAGGTGAAACTCTCATTTAATCGCTTTTGCTTGTCATTAGAAGGAGTTCATAGCATCTGACGGCTCTTGGCACCTTTGAGGCTGCAATGAGTTGTCTTCTGTTAGAGCGATTGACTTACTTTCAAATGGGGGAAGCTTATTTATCCTGCCTCCCTGCACTCTGTATGTGGCGCTCTGATACTCAACATGGAGTGCTCTTTCAGATACTCTGTGTTCTGGTCACTCCAGCCCACTTTCAAAAGGGGAGCCCAGTACTTTCAATGGTGCAGAGTACTTTCCCATTACACTTCCTACTTCCGTTGCAGTCATAATAACCGATAGTTAACCAGAGCAGACTTGCTGAAGTCTCATTGTCCTGTGTTATGGTCACCCAGGGCGATTTGTCATGAGGTGCTCTGACATCATAAAGCTACAGCATGGTGTCATCTGACATGAGAGCAAGCAATAGGATGCCTTTTTCATGGAATTGAAATGGGTAGCAGGCTAGACAGGATGTGCATGTGAAGACAAAGATGGTAACATGAATAAACTCAGGCATTAGTTGACTTATGCATTTGTTTGAAGGTTTGGGTGATCATAATATTCTCGAGATCTCTATAGGTTAACTGATAGGGTTGCACAAGAATGAAGATGTTAGAATCTGTTATTCGTAGTTTTTATTATTACCTCTAGCTGTAGCATAAGCCTTCTTTCAAAACCTTATCAGATCACTTAATAGTTACTGCTGTACCATAACCTAAAAATTCTCAGTGAGAAAGATACCATGTCACAGGGCTAGCACTGAGATCTTTTTATTTATGTCCTAATATAGGTGCTGGAATGGTGTAGAGAGTAGTAGCAAAGTTTGGCTTTTGATCGAGAGAAGTATGCTAGGTTGGAAATAAAAGTCAGATTTGACTTTGTAGTGAGCTGTGGATTTTCGCAGAGTTACAGACGCCATAGTACTCATTATTAGCACATTATAAAAATCTGTTTATTGTGTTGCATTAGTTTGGAGATATTCAAGTTCTGTTAATGGACTAACAGTGGACTTTTCCATCTGCAGATTATACTGAATGACCAGCAGAGGGAGTGATGCCGTAGACCATTTCTCTGCGATGCTGAGACCAAAAAAAAAAAGAAAGCGTCCTCAGCCTTCGGCTTCCATTATCAATTTACATGGTAGGTGGAACTCTCATTTAATCGCTTTTGCTTGTCATTAGAAGGAGTTCATAGCATCTGACGGCTCTTGGCACCTTTGAGGCTGCAATGAGTTGTCTTCTGTTAGAGCGATTGACTTACTTTCAAATGGGGGAAGCTTATTTATCCTGCCTCCCTGCACTCTGTATGTGGCGCTCTGATACTCAACATGGAGTGCTCTTTCAGATACTCTGTGTTCTGGTCACTCCAGCCCACTTTCAAAAGGGGAGCCCAGTACTTTCAATGGTGCAGAGTACTTTCCCATTACACTTCCTACTTCCGTTGCAGTCATAATAACCGATAGTTAACCAGAGCAGACTTGCTGAAGTCTCATTGTCCTGTGTTATGGTCACCCAGGGCGATTTGTCATGAGGTGCTCTGACATCATAAAGCTACAGCATGGTGTCATCTGACATGAGAGCAAGCAATAGGATGCCTTTTTCATGGAATTGAAATGGGTAGCAGGCTAGACAGGATGTGCAGGTGAAGACAAAGATGGTAACATGAATAAACTCAGGCATTAGTTGACTTATGCATTTGTTTGAAGGTTTGGGTGATCATAATATTCTCGAGATCTCTATAGGTTAACTGATAGGGTTGCACAAGAATGAAGATGTTAGAATCTGTTATTCGTAGTTTTTATTATTACCTCTAGCTGTAGCATAAGCCTTCTTTCAAAACCTTATCAGATCACTTAATAGTTACTGCTGTACCATAACCTAAAAATTCTCAGTGAGAAAGATACCATGTCACAGGGCTAGCACTGAGATCTTTTTATTTATGTCCTAATATAGGTGCTGGAATGGTGTAGAGAGTAGTAGCAAAGTTTGGCTTTTGATCGAGAGAAGTATGCTAGGTTGGAAATAAAAGTCAGATTTGAGTTTGTAGTGAGCTGTGGATTTTCGCAGAGTTACAGACGCCATAGTACTCATTATTAGCACATTATAAAAATCTGTTTATTGTGTTGCATTAGTTTGGAGATATTCAAGTTCTGTTAATGGACTAACAGTGGACTTTTCCATCTGCAGATTATACTGAATGACCAGCAGAGGGAGTGATGCCGTAGACCATTTCTCTGCGATGCTGAGACAAAAAAAAAAAAAGAAAGCGTCCTCAGCCTTCGGCTTCCATTATCAATTTACATGGTAGGTGAAACTCTCATTTAATCGCTTTGCTTGTCATTAGAAGGAGTTCATAGCATCTGACGGCTCTTGGCACCTTTGAGGCTGCAATGAGTTGTCTTCTGTTAGAGCGATTGACTTACTTTCAAATGGGGGAAGCTTATTTATCCTGCCTCCCTGCACTCTGTATGTGGCGCTCTGATACTCAACATGGAGTGCTCTTTCAGATACTCTGTGTTCTGGTCACTCCAGCCCACTTTCAAAAGGGGAGCCCAGTACTTTCAATGGTGCAGAGTACTTTCCCATTACACTTCCTACTTCCGTTGCAGTCATAATAACCGATAGTTAACCAGAGCAGACTTGCTGAAGTCTCATTGTCCTGTGTTATGGTCACCCAGGGCGATTTGTCATGAGGTGCTCTGACATCATAAAGCTACAGCATGGTGTCATCTGACATGAGAGCAAGCAATAGGATGCCTTTTTCATGGAATTGAAATGGGTAGCAGGCTAGACAGGATGTGCAGGTGAAGACAAAGATGGTAACATGAATAAACTCAGGCATTAGTTGACTTATGCATTTGTTTGAAGGTTTGGGTGATCATAATATTCTCGAGATCTCTATAGGTTAACTGATAGGGTTGCACAAGAATGAAGATGTTAGAATCTGTTATTCGTAGTTTTTATTATTACCTCTAGCTGTAGCATAAGCCTTCTTTCAAAACCTTATCAGATCACTTAATAGTTACTGCTGTACCATAACCTAAAAATTCTCAGTGAGAAAGATACCATGTCACAGGGCTAGCACTGAGATCTTTTTATTTATGTCCTAATATAGGTGCTGGAATGGTGTAGAGAGTAGTAGCAAAGTTTGGCTTTTGATTGAGAGAAGTATGCTAGGTTGGAAATAAAAGTCAGATTTGAGTTTGTAGTGAGCTGTGGATTTTCGCAGAGTTACAGACGCCATAGTACTCATTATTAGCACATTATAAAAATCTGTTTATTGTGTTGCATTAGTTTGGAGATATTCAAGTTCTGTTAATGGACTAACAGTGGACTTTTCCATCTGCAGATTATACTGAATGACCAGCAGAGGGAGTGATGCCGTAGACCATTTCTCTGCGATGCTGAGACAAAAAAAAAAAAAGAAAGCGTCCTCAGCCTTCGGCTTCCATTATCAATTTACATGGTAGGTGAAACTCTCATTTAATCGCTTTGCTTGTCATTAGAAGGAGTTCATAGCATCTGACGGCTCTTGGCACCTTTGAGGCTGCAATGAGTTGTCTTCTGTTAGAGCGATTGACTTACTTTCAAATGGGGGAAGCTTATTTATCCTGCCTCCCTGCACTCTGTATGTGGCGCTCTGATACTCAACATGGAGTGCTCTTTCAGATACTCTGTGTTCTGGTCACTCCAGCCCACTTTCAAAAGGGGAGCCCAGTACTTTCAATGGTGCAGAGTACTTTCCCATTACACTTCCTACTTCCGTTGCAGTCATAATAACCGATAGTTAACCAGAGCAGACTTGCTGAAGTCTCATTGTCCTGTGTTATGGTCACCCAGGGCGATTTGTCATGAGGTGCTCTGACATCATAAAGCTACAGCATGGTGTCATCTGACATGAGAGCAAGCAATAGGATGCCTTTTTCATGGAATTGAAATGGGTAGCAGGCTAGACAGGATGTGCATGTGAAGACAAAGATGGTAACATGAATAAACTCAGGCATTAGTTGACTTATGCATTTGTTTGAAGGTTTGGGTGATCATAATATTCTCGAGATCTCTATAGGTTAACTGATAGGGTTGCACAAGAATGAAGATGTTAGAATCTGTTATTCGTAGTTTTTATTATTACCTCTAGCTGTAGCATAAGCCTTCTTTCAAAACCTTATCAGATCACTTAATAGTTACTGCTGTACCATAACCTAAAAATTCTCAGTGAGAAAGATACCATGTCACAGGGCTAGCACTGAGATCTTTTTATTTATGTCCTAATATAGGTGCTGGAATGGTGTAGAGAGTAGTAGCAAAGTTTGGCTTTTGATCGAGAGAAGTATGCTAGGTTGGAAATAAAAGTCAGATTTGACTTTGTAGTGAGCTGTGGATTTTCGCAGAGTTACAGACGCCATAGTACTCATTATTAGCACATTATAAAAATCTGTTTATTGTGTTGCATTAGTTTGGAGATATTCAAGTTCTGTTAATGGACTAACAGTGGACTTTTCCATCTGCAGATTATACTGAATGACCAGCAGAGGGAGTGATGCCGTAGACCATTTCTCTGCGATGCTGAGACCAAAAAAAAAAAGAAAGCGTCCTCAGCCTTCGGCTTCCATTATCAATTTACATGGTAGGTGAAACTCTCATTTAATCGCTTTTGCTTGTCATTAGAAGGAGTTCATAGCATCTGACGGCTCTTGGCACCTTTGAGGCTGCAATGAGTTGTCTTCTGTTAGAGCGATTGACTTACTTTCAAATGGGGGAAGCTTATTTATCCTGCCTCCCTGCACTCTGTATGTGGCGCTCTGATACTCAACATGGAGTGCTCTTTCAGATACTCTGTGTTCTGGTCACTCCAGCCCACTTTCAAAAGGGGAGCCCAGTACTTTCAATGGTGCAGAGTACTTTCCCATTACACTTCCTACTTCCGTTGCAGTCATAATAACCGATAGTTAACCAGAGCAGACTTGCTGAAGTCTCATTGTCCTGTGTTATGGTCACCCAGGGCGATTTGTCATGAGGTGCTCTGACATCATAAAGCTACAGCATGGTGTCATCTGACATGAGAGCAAGCAATAGGATGCCTTTTTCATGGAATTGAAATGGGTAGCAGGCTAGACAGGATGTGCATGTGAAGACAAAGATGGTAACATGAATAAACTCAGGCATTAGTTGACTTATGCATTTGTTTGAAGGTTTGGGTGATCATAATATTCTCGAGATCTCTATAGGTTAACTGATAGGGTTGCACAAGAATGAAGATGTTAGAATCTGTTATTCGTAGTTTTTATTATTACCTCTAGCTGTAGCATAAGCCTTCTTTCAAAACCTTATCAGATCACTTAATAGTTACTGCTGTACCATAACCTAAAAATTCTCAGTGAGAAAGATACCATGTCACAGGGCTAGCACTGAGATCTTTTTATTTATGTCCTAATATAGGTGCTGGAATGGTGTAGAGAGTAGTAGCAAAGTTTGGCTTTTGATCGAGAGAAGTATGCTAGGTTGGAAATAAAAGTCAGATTTGAGTTTGTAGTGAGCTGTGGATTTTCGCAGAGTTACAGACGCCATAGTACTCATTATTAGCACATTATAAAAATCTGTTTATTGTGTTGCATTAGTTTGGAGATATTCAAGTTCTGTTAATGGACTAACAGTGGACTTTTCCATCTGCAGATTATACTGAATGACCAGCAGAGGGAGTGATGCCGTAGACCATTTCTCTGCGATGCCGAGACCAAAAAAAAAAAGAAAGCGTCCTCAGCCTTCGGCTTCCATTATCAATTTACATGGTACGTGAAACTCTCATTTAATTGCTTTGCTTGTCATTAGAAGGAGTTCATAGCATCTGACGGCTCTTGGCACCTTTGAGGCTGCAATGAGTTGTCTTCTGTTAGAGCGATTGACTTACTTTCAAATGGGGGAAGCTTATTTATCCTGCCTCCCTGCACTCTGTATGTGGCGCTCTGATACTCAACATGGCGTGCTCTTTCAGATACTCTGTGTTCTGGTCACTCCAGCCCACTTTCAAAAGGGGAGCCCAGTACTTTCAATGGTGCAGAGTACTTTCCCATTACACTTCCTACTTCCGTTGCAGTCATAATAACCGATAGTTAACCAGAGCAGACTTGCTGAAGTCTCATTGTGCTGTGTTATGGTCACCCAGGGCGATTTGTCATGAGGTGCTCTGACATCATAAAGCTACAGCATGGTGTCATCTGACATGAGAGCAAGCAATAGGATGCCTTTTTCATGGAATTGAAATGGGTAGCAGGCTAGACAGGATGTGCAGGTGAAGACAAAGATGGTAACATGAATAAACTCAGGCATTAGTTGACTTATGCATTTGTTTGAAGGTTTGGGTGATCATAATATTCTCGAGATCTCTATAGGTTAACTGATAGGGTTGCACAAGAATGAAGATGTTAGAATCTGTTATTCGTAGTTTTTATTATTACCTCTAGCTGTAGCATAAGCCTTCTTTCAAAACCTTATCAGATCACTTAATAGTTACTGCTGTACCATAACCTAAAAATTCTCAGTGAGAAAGATACCATGTCACAGGGCTAGCACTGAGATCTTTTTATTTATGTCCTAATATAGGTGCTGGAATGGTGTAGAGAGTAGTAGCAAAGTTTGGCTTTTGATCGAGAGAAGTATGCTAGGTTGGAAATAAAAGTCAGATTTGAGTTTGTAGTGAGCTGTGGATTTTCGCAGAGTTACAGACGCCATAGTACTCATTATTAGCACATTATAAAAATCTGTTTATTGTGTTGCATTAGTTTGGAGATATTCAAGTTCTGTTAATGGACTAACAGTGGACTTTTCCATCTGCAGATTATACTGAATGACCAGCAGAGGGAGTGATGCCGTAGACCATTTCTCTGCGATGCCGAGACCAAAAAAAAAAAGAAAGCGTCCTCAGCCTTCGGCTTCCATTATCAATTTACATGGTACGTGAAACTCTCATTTAATTGCTTTGCTTGTCATTAGAAGGAGTTCATAGCATCTGACGGCTCTTGGCACCTTTGAGGCTGCAATGAGTTGTCTTCTGTTAGAGCGATTGACTTACTTTCAAATGGGGGAAGCTTATTTATCCTGCCTCCCTGCACTCTGTATGTGGCGCTCTGATACTCAACATGGCGTGCTCTTTCAGATACTCTGTGTTCTGGTCACTCCAGCCCACTTTCAAAAGGGGAGCCCAGTACTTTCAATGGTGCAGAGTACTTTCCCATTACACTTCCTACTTCCGTTGCAGTCATAATAACCGATAGTTAACCAGAGCAGACTTGCTGAAGTCTCATTGTCCTGTGTTATGGTCACCCAGGGCGATTTGTCATGAGGTGCTCTGACATCATAAAGCTACAGCATGGTGTCATCTGACATGAGAGCAAGCAATAGGATGCCTTTTTCATGGAATTGAAATGGGTAGCAGGCTAGACAGGATGTGCAGGTGAAGACAAAGATGGTAACATGAATAAACTCAGGCATTAGTTGACTTATGCATTTGTTTGAAGGTTTGGGTGATCATAATATTCTCGAGATCTCTATAGGTTAACTGATAGGGTTGCACAAGAATGAAGATGTTAGAATCTGTTATTCGTAGTTTTTATTATTACCTCTAGCTGTAGCATAAGCCTTCTTTCAAAACCTTATCAGATCACTTAATAGTTACTGCTGTACCATAACCTAAAAATTCTCAGTGAGAAAGATACCATGTCACAGGGCTAGCACTGAGATCTTTTTATTTATGTCCTAATATAGGTGCTGGAATGGTGTAGAGAGTAGTAGCAAAGTTTGGCTTTTGATCGAGAGAAGTATGCTAGGTTGGAAATAAAAGTCAGATTTGAGTTTGTAGTGAGCTGTGGATTTTCGCAGAGTTACAGACGCCATAGTACTCATTATTAGCACATTATAAAAATCTGTTTATTGTGTTGCATTAGTTTGGAGATATTCAAGTTCTGTTAATGGACTAACAGTGGACTTTTCCATCTGCAGATTATACTGAATGACCAGCAGAGGGAGTGATGCCGTAGACCATTTCTCTGCGATGCCGAGACCAAAAAAAAAAAGAAAGCGTCCTCAGCCTTCGGCTTCCATTATCAATTTACATGGTACGTGAAACTCTCATTTAATTGCTTTGCTTGTCATTAGAAGGAGTTCATAGCATCTGACGGCTCTTGGCACCTTTGAGGCTGCAATGAGTTGTCTTCTGTTAGAGCGATTGACTTACTTTCAAATGGGGGAAGCTTATTTATCCTGCCTCCCTGCACTCTGTATGTGGCGCTCTGATACTCAACATGGCGTGCTCTTTCAGATACTCTGTGTTCTGGTCACTCCAGCCCACTTTCAAAAGGGGAGCCCAGTACTTTCAATGGTG
The DNA here is from genome assembly GCF_964204655.1 of Triturus cristatus. Taxonomy (NCBI): domain Eukaryota; kingdom Metazoa; phylum Chordata; class Amphibia; order Caudata; family Salamandridae; genus Triturus; species Triturus cristatus. The sequence continues at coordinate 96,692 of NW_028188491.1, forward strand.
CAGAGTACTTTCCCATTACACTTCCTACTTCCGTTGCAGTCATAATAACCGATAGTTAACCAGAGCAGACTTGCTGAAGTCTCATTGTCCTGTGTTATGGTCACCCAGGGCGATTTGTCATGAGGTGCTCTGACATCATAAAGCTACAGCATGGTGTCATCTGACATGAGAGCAAGCAATAGGATGCCTTTTTCATGGAATTGAAATGGGTAGCAGGCTAGACAGGATGTGCATGTGAAGACAAAGATGGTAACATGAATAAACTCAGGCATTAGTTGACTTATGCATTTGTTTGAAGGTTTGGGTGATCATAATATTCTCGAGATCTCTATAGGTTAACTGATAGGGTTGCACAAGAATGAAGATGTTAGAATCTGTTATTCGTAGTTTTTATTATTACCTCTAGCTGTAGCATAAGCCTTCTTTCAAAACCTTATCAGATCACTTAATAGTTACTGCTGTACCATAACCTAAAAATTCTCAGTGAGAAAGATACCATGTCACAGGGCTAGCACTGAGATCTTTTTATTTATGTCCTAATATAGGTGCTGGAATGGTGTAGAGAGTAGTAGCAAAGTTTGGCTTTTGATCGAGAGAAGTATGCTAGGTTGGAAATAAAAGTCAGATTTGACTTTGTAGTGAGCTGTGGATTTTCGCAGAGTTACAGACGCCATAGTACTCATTATTAGCACATTATAAAAATCTGTTTATTGTGTTGCATTAGTTTGGAGATATTCAAGTTCTGTTAATGGACTAACAGTGGACTTTTCCATCTGCAGATTATACTGAATGACCAGCAGAGGGAGTGATGCCGTAGACCATTTCTCTGCGATGCTGAGACCAAAAAAAAAAAGAAAGCGTCCTCAGCCTTCGGCTTCCATTATCAATTTACATGGTAGGTGAAACTCTCATTTAATCGCTTTTGCTTGTCATTAGAAGGAGTTCATAGCATCTGACGGCTCTTGGCACCTTTGAGGCTGCAATGAGTTGTCTTCTGTTAGAGCGATTGACTTACTTTCAAATGGGGGAAGCTTATTTATCCTGCCTCCCTGCACTCTGTATGTGGCGCTCTGATACTCAACATGGAGTGCTCTTTCAGATACTCTGTGTTCTGGTCACTCCAGCCCACTTTCAAAAGGGGAGCCCAGTACTTTCAATGGTGCAGAGTACTTTCCCATTACACTTCCTACTTCCGTTGCAGTCATAATAACCGATAGTTAACCAGAGCAGACTTGCTGAAGTCTCATTGTCCTGTGTTATGGTCACCCAGGGCGATTTGTCATGAGGTGCTCTGACATCATAAAGCTACAGCATGGTGTCATCTGACATGAGAGCAAGCAATAGGATGCCTTTTTCATGGAATTGAAATGGGTAGCAGGCTAGACAGGATGTGCATGTGAAGACAAAGATGGTAACATGAATAAACTCAGGCATTAGTTGACTTATGCATTTGTTTGAAGGTTTGGGTGATCATAATATTCTCGAGATCTCTATAGGTTAACTGATAGGGTTGCACAAGAATGAAGATGTTAGAATCTGTTATTCGTAGTTTTTATTATTACCTCTAGCTGTAGCATAAGCCTTCTTTCAAAACCTTATCAGATCACTTAATAGTTACTGCTGTACCATAACCTAAAAATTCTCAGTGAGAAAGATACCATGTCACAGGGCTAGCACTGAGATCTTTTTATTTATGTCCTAATATAGGTGCTGGAATGGTGTAGAGAGTAGTAGCAAAGTTTGGCTTTTGATCGAGAGAAGTATGCTAGGTTGGAAATAAAAGTCAGATTTGACTTTGTAGTGAGCTGTGGATTTTCGCAGAGTTACAGACGCCATAGTACTCATTATTAGCACATTATAAAAATCTGTTTATTGTGTTGCATTAGTTTGGAGATATTCAAGTTCTGTTAATGGACTAACAGTGGACTTTTCCATCTGCAGATTATACTGAATGACCAGCAGAGGGAGTGATGCCGTAGACCATTTCTCTGCGATGCTGAGACCAAAAAAAAAAAGAAAGCGTCCTCAGCCTTCGGCTTCCATTATCAATTTACATGGTAGGTGGAACTCTCATTTAATCGCTTTTGCTTGTCATTAGAAGGAGTTCATAGCATCTGACGGCTCTTGGCACCTTTGAGGCTGCAATGAGTTGTCTTCTGTTAGAGCGATTGACTTACTTTCAAATGGGGGAAGCTTATTTATCCTGCCTCCCTGCACTCTGTATGTGGCGCTCTGATACTCAACATGGAGTGCTCTTTCAGATACTCTGTGTTCTGGTCACTCCAGCCCACTTTCAAAAGGGGAGCCCAGTACTTTCAATGGTGCAGAGTACTTTCCCATTACACTTCCTACTTCCGTTGCAGTCATAATAACCGATAGTTAACCAGAGCAGACTTGCTGAAGTCTCATTGTCCTGTGTTATGGTCACCCAGGGCGATTTGTCATGAGGTGCTCTGACATCATAAAGCTACAGCATGGTGTCATCTGACATGAGAGCAAGCAATAGGATGCCTTTTTCATGGAATTGAAATGGGTAGCAGGCTAGACAGGATGTGCAGGTGAAGACAAAGATGGTAACATGAATAAACTCAGGCATTAGTTGACTTATGCATTTGTTTGAAGGTTTGGGTGATCATAATATTCTCGAGATCTCTATAGGTTAACTGATAGGGTTGCACAAGAATGAAGATGTTAGAATCTGTTATTCGTAGTTTTTATTATTACCTCTAGCTGTAGCATAAGCCTTCTTTCAAAACCTTATCAGATCACTTAATAGTTACTGCTGTACCATAACCTAAAAATTCTCAGTGAGAAAGATACCATGTCACAGGGCTAGCACTGAGATCTTTTTATTTATGTCCTAATATAGGTGCTGGAATGGTGTAGAGAGTAGTAGCAAAGTTTGGCTTTTGATCGAGAGAAGTATGCTAGGTTGGAAATAAAAGTCAGATTTGAGTTTGTAGTGAGCTGTGGATTTTCGCAGAGTTACAGACGCCATAGTACTCATTATTAGCACATTATAAAAATCTGTTTATTGTGTTGCATTAGTTTGGAGATATTCAAGTTCTGTTAATGGACTAACAGTGGACTTTTCCATCTGCAGATTATACTGAATGACCAGCAGAGGGAGTGATGCCGTAGACCATTTCTCTGCGATGCCGAGACCAAAAAAAAAAAGAAAGCGTCCTCAGCCTTCGGCTTCCATTATCAATTTACATGGTACGTGAAACTCTCATTTAATTGCTTTGCTTGTCATTAGAAGGAGTTCATAGCATCTGACGGCTCTTGGCACCTTTGAGGCTGCAATGAGTTGTCTTCTGTTAGAGCGATTGACTTACTTTCAAATGGGGGAAGCTTATTTATCCTGCCTCCCTGCACTCTGTATGTGGCGCTCTGATACTCAACATGGCGTGCTCTTTCAGATACTCTGTGTTCTGGTCACTCCAGCCCACTTTCAAAAGGGGAGCCCAGTACTTTCAATGGTGCAGAGTACTTTCCCATTACACTTCCTACTTCCGTTGCAGTCATAATAACCGATAGTTAACCAGAGCAGACTTGCTGAAGTCTCATTGTCCTGTGTTATGGTCACCCAGGGCGATTTGTCATGAGGTGCTCTGACATCATAAAGCTACAGCATGGTGTCATCTGACATGAGAGCAAGCAATAGGATGCCTTTTTCATGGAATTGAAATGGGTAGCAGGCTAGACAGGATGTGCAGGTGAAGACAAAGATGGTAACATGAATAAACTCAGGCATTAGTTGACTTATGCATTTGTTTGAAGGTTTGGGTGATCATAATATTCTCGAGATCTCTATAGGTTAACTGATAGGGTTGCACAAGAATGAAGATGTTAGAATCTGTTATTCGTAGTTTTTATTATTACCTCTAGCTGTAGCATAAGCCTTCTTTCAAAACCTTATCAGATCACTTAATAGTTACTGCTGTACCATAACCTAAAAATTCTCAGTGAGAAAGATACCATGTCACAGGGCTAGCACTGAGATCTTTTTATTTATGTCCTAATATAGGTGCTGGAATGGTGTAGAGAGTAGTAGCAAAGTTTGGCTTTTGATTGAGAGAAGTATGCTAGGTTGGAAATAAAAGTCAGATTTGAGTTTGTAGTGAGCTGTGGATTTTCGCAGAGTTACAGACGCCATAGTACTCATTATTAGCACATTATAAAAATCTGTTTATTGTGTTGCATTAGTTTGGAGATATTCAAGTTCTGTTAATGGACTAACAGTGGACTTTTCCATCTGCAGATTATACTGAATGACCAGCAGAGGGAGTGATGCCGTAGACCATTTCTCTGCGATGCTGAGACAAAAAAAAAAAAAGAAAGCGTCCTCAGCCTTCGGCTTCCATTATCAATTTACATGGTAGGTGAAACTCTCATTTAATCGCTTTGCTTGTCATTAGAAGGAGTTCATAGCATCTGACGGCTCTTGGCACCTTTGAGGCTGCAATGAGTTGTCTTCTGTTAGAGCGATTGACTTACTTTCAAATGGGGGAAGCTTATTTATCCTGCCTCCCTGCACTCTGTATGTGGCGCTCTGATACTCAACATGGAGTGCTCTTTCAGATACTCTGTGTTCTGGTCACTCCAGCCCACTTTCAAAAGGGGAGCCCAGTACTTTCAATGGTGCAGAGTACTTTCCCATTACACTTCCTACTTCCGTTGCAGTCATAATAACCGATAGTTAACCAGAGCAGACTTGCTGAAGTCTCATTGTCCTGTGTTATGGTCACCCAGGGCGATTTGTCATGAGGTGCTCTGACATCATAAAGCTACAGCATGGTGTCATCTGACATGAGAGCAAGCAATAGGATGCCTTTTTCATGGAATTGAAATGGGTAGCAGGCTAGACAGGATGTGCATGTGAAGACAAAGATGGTAACATGAATAAACTCAGGCATTAGTTGACTTATGCATTTGTTTGAAGGTTTGGGTGATCATAATATTCTCGAGATCTCTATAGGTTAACTGATAGGGTTGCACAAGAATGAAGATGTTAGAATCTGTTATTCGTAGTTTTTATTATTACCTCTAGCTGTAGCATAAGCCTTCTTTCAAAACCTTATCAGATCACTTAATAGTTACTGCTGTACCATAACCTAAAAATTCTCAGTGAGAAAGATACCATGTCACAGGGCTAGCACTGAGATCTTTTTATTTATGTCCTAATATAGGTGCTGGAATGGTGTAGAGAGTAGTAGCAAAGTTTGGCTTTTGATCGAGAGAAGTATGCTAGGTTGGAAATAAAAGTCAGATTTGACTTTGTAGTGAGCTGTGGATTTTCGCAGAGTTACAGACGCCATAGTACTCATTATTAGCACATTATAAAAATCTGTTTATTGTGTTGCATTAGTTTGGAGATATTCAAGTTCTGTTAATGGACTAACAGTGGACTTTTCCATCTGCAGATTATACTGAATGACCAGCAGAGGGAGTGATGCCGTAGACCATTTCTCTGCGATGCTGAGACCAAAAAAAAAAAGAAAGCGTCCTCAGCCTTCGGCTTCCATTATCAATTTACATGGTAGGTGGAACTCTCATTTAATCGCTTTTGCTTGTCATTAGAAGGAGTTCATAGCATCTGACGGCTCTTGGCACCTTTGAGGCTGCAATGAGTTGTCTTCTGTTAGAGCGATTGACTTACTTTCAAATGGGGGAAGCTTATTTATCCTGCCTCCCTGCACTCTGTATGTGGCGCTCTGATACTCAACATGGAGTGCTCTTTCAGATACTCTGTGTTCTGGTCACTCCAGCCCACTTTCAAAAGGGGAGCCCAGTACTTTCAATGGTGCAGAGTACTTTCCCATTACACTTCCTACTTCCGTTGCAGTCATAATAACCGATAGTTAACCAGAGCAGACTTGCTGAAGTCTCATTGTCCTGTGTTATGGTCACCCAGGGCGATTTGTCATGAGGTGCTCTGACATCATAAAGCTACAGCATGGTGTCATCTGACATGAGAGCAAGCAATAGGATGCCTTTTTCATGGAATTGAAATGGGTAGCAGGCTAGACAGGATGTGCAGGTGAAGACAAAGATGGTAACATGAATAAACTCAGGCATTAGTTGACTTATGCATTTGTTTGAAGGTTTGGGTGATCATAATATTCTCGAGATCTCTATAGGTTAACTGATAGGGTTGCACAAGAATGAAGATGTTAGAATCTGTTATTCGTAGTTTTTATTATTACCTCTAGCTGTAGCATAAGCCTTCTTTCAAAACCTTATCAGATCACTTAATAGTTACTGCTGTACCATAACCTAAAAATTCTCAGTGAGAAAGATACCATGTCACAGGGCTAGCACTGAGATCTTTTTATTTATGTCCTAATATAGGTGCTGGAATGGTGTAGAGAGTAGTAGCAAAGTTTGGCTTTTGATCGAGAGAAGTATGCTAGGTTGGAAATAAAAGTCAGATTTGAGTTTGTAGTGAGCTGTGGATTTTCGCAGAGTTACAGACGCCATAGTACTCATTATTAGCACATTATAAAAATCTGTTTATTGTGTTGCATTAGTTTGGAGATATTCAAGTTCTGTTAATGGACTAACAGTGGACTTTTCCATCTGCAGATTATACTGAATGACCAGCAGAGGGAGTGATGCCGTAGACCATTTCTCTGCGATGCCGAGACCAAAAAAAAAAAGAAAGCGTCCTCAGCCTTCGGCTTCCATTATCAATTTACATGGTACGTGAAACTCTCATTTAATTGCTTTGCTTGTCATTAGAAGGAGTTCATAGCATCTGACGGCTCTTGGCACCTTTGAGGCTGCAATGAGTTGTCTTCTGTTAGAGCGATTGACTTACTTTCAAATGGGGGAAGCTTATTTATCCTGCCTCCCTGCACTCTGTATGTGGCGCTCTGATACTCAACATGGCGTGCTCTTTCAGATACTCTGTGTTCTGGTCACTCCAGCCCACTTTCAAAAGGGGAGCCCAGTACTTTCAATGGTGCAGAGTACTTTCCCATTACACTTCCTACTTCCGTTGCAGTCATAATAACCGATAGTTAACCAGAGCAGACTTGCTGAAGTCTCATTGTCCTGTGTTATGGTCACCCAGGGCGATTTGTCATGAGGTGCTCTGACATCATAAAGCTACAGCATGGTGTCATCTGACATGAGAGCAAGCAATAGGATGCCTTTTTCATGGAATTGAAATGGGTAGCAGGCTAGACAGGATGTGCAGGTGAAGACAAAGATGGTAACATGAATAAACTCAGGCATTAGTTGACTTATGCATTTGTTTGAAGGTTTGGGTGATCATAATATTCTCGAGATCTCTATAGGTTAACTGATAGGGTTGCACAAGAATGAAGATGTTAGAATCTGTTATTCGTAGTTTTTATTATTACCTCTAGCTGTAGCATAAGCCTTCTTTCAAAACCTTATCAGATCACTTAATAGTTACTGCTGTACCATAACCTAAAAATTCTCAGTGAGAAAGATACCATGTCACAGGGCTAGCACTGAGATCTTTTTATTTATGTCCTAATATAGGTGCTGGAATGGTGTAGAGAGTAGTAGCAAAGTTTGGCTTTTGATTGAGAGAAGTATGCTAGGTTGGAAATAAAAGTCAGATTTGAGTTTGTAGTGAGCTGTGGATTTTCGCAGAGTTACAGACGCCATAGTACTCATTATTAGCACATTATAAAAATCTGTTTATTGTGTTGCATTAGTTTGGAGATATTCAAGTTCTGTTAATGGACTAACAGTGGACTTTTCCATCTGCAGATTATACTGAATGACCAGCAGAGGGAGTGATGCCGTAGACCATTTCTCTGCGATGCTGAGACAAAAAAAAAAAAAGAAAGCGTCCTCAGCCTTCGGCTTCCATTATCAATTTACATGGTAGGTGAAACTCTCATTTAATCGCTTTGCTTGTCATTAGAAGGAGTTCATAGCATCTGACGGCTCTTGGCACCTTTGAGGCTGCAATGAGTTGTCTTCTGTTAGAGCGATTGACTTACTTTCAAATGGGGGAAGCTTATTTATCCTGCCTCCCTGCACTCTGTATGTGGCGCTCTGATACTCAACATGGAGTGCTCTTTCAGATACTCTGTGTTCTGGTCACTCCAGCCCACTTTCAAAAGGGGAGCCCAGTACTTTCAATGGTGCAGAGTACTTTCCCATTACACTTCCTACTTCCGTTGCAGTCATAATAACCGATAGTTAACCAGAGCAGACTTGCTGAAGTCTCATTGTCCTGTGTTATGGTCACCCAGGGCGATTTGTCATGAGGTGCTCTGACATCATAAAGCTACAGCATGGTGTCATCTGACATGAGAGCAAGCAATAGGATGCCTTTTTCATGGAATTGAAATGGGTAGCAGGCTAGACAGGATGTGCATGTGAAGACAAAGATGGTAACATGAATAAACTCAGGCATTAGTTGACTTATGCATTTGTTTGAAGGTTTGGGTGATCATAATATTCTCGAGATCTCTATAGGTTAACTGATAGGGTTGCACAAGAATGAAGATGTTAGAATCTGTTATTCGTAGTTTTTATTATTACCTCTAGCTGTAGCATAAGCCTTCTTTCAAAACCTTATCAGATCACTTAATAGTTACTGCTGTACCATAACCTAAAAATTCTCAGTGAGAAAGATACCATGTCACAGGGCTAGCACTGAGATCTTTTTATTTATGTCCTAATATAGGTGCTGGAATGGTGTAGAGAGTAGTAGCAAAGTTTGGCTTTTGATCGAGAGAAGTATGCTAGGTTGGAAATAAAAGTCAGATTTGACTTTGTAGTGAGCTGTGGATTTTCGCAGAGTTACAGACGCCATAGTACTCATTATTAGCACATTATAAAAATCTGTTTATTGTGTTGCATTAGTTTGGAGATATTCAAGTTCTGTTAATGGACTAACAGTGGACTTTTCCATCTGCAGATTATACTGAATGACCAGCAGAGGGAGTGATGCCGTAGACCATTTCTCTGCGATGCTGAGACCAAAAAAAAAAAGAAAGCGTCCTCAGCCTTCGGCTTCCATTATCAATTTACATGGTAGGTGAAACTCTCATTTAATCGCTTTTGCTTGTCATTAGAAGGAGTTCATAGCATCTGACGGCTCTTGGCACCTTTGAGGCTGCAATGAGTTGTCTTCTGTTAGAGCGATTGACTTACTTTCAAATGGGGGAAGCTTATTTATCCTGCCTCCCTGCACTCTGTATGTGGCGCTCTGATACTCAACATGGAGTGCTCTTTCAGATACTCTGTGTTCTGGTCACTCCAGCCCACTTTCAAAAGGGGAGCCCAGTACTTTCAATGGTGCAGAGTACTTTCCCATTACACTTCCTACTTCCGTTGCAGTCATAATAACCGATAGTTAACCAGAGCAGACTTGCTGAAGTCTCATTGTCCTGTGTTATGGTCACCCAGGGCGATTTGTCATGAGGTGCTCTGACATCATAAAGCTACAGCATGGTGTCATCTGACATGAGAGCAAGCAATAGGATGCCTTTTTCATGGAATTGAAATGGGTAGCAGGCTAGACAGGATGTGCATGTGAAGACAAAGATGGTAACATGAATAAACTCAGGCATTAGTTGACTTATGCATTTGTTTGAAGGTTTGGGTGATCATAATATTCTCGAGATCTCTATAGGTTAACTGATAGGGTTGCACAAGAATGAAGATGTTAGAATCTGTTATTCGTAGTTTTTATTATTACCTCTAGCTGTAGCATAAGCCTTCTTTCAAAACCTTATCAGATCACTTAATAGTTACTGCTGTACCATAACCTAAAAATTCTCAGTGAGAAAGATACCATGTCACAGGGCTAGCACTGAGATCTTTTTATTTATGTCCTAATATAGGTGCTGGAATGGTGTAGAGAGTAGTAGCAAAGTTTGGCTTTTGATTGAGAGAAGTATGCTAGGTTGGAAATAAAAGTCAGATTTGACTTTGTAGTGAGCTGTGGATTTTCGCAGAGTTACAGACGCCATAGTACTCATTATTAGCACATTATAAAAATCTGTTTATTGTGTTGCATTAGTTTGGAGATATTCAAGTTCTGTTAATGGACTAACAGTGGACTTTTCCATCTGCAGATTATACTGAATGACCAGCAGAGGGAGTGATGCCGTAGACCATTTCTCTGCGATGCTGAGACAAAAAAAAAAAAAAGAAAGCGTCCTCAGCCTTCGGCTTCCATTATCAATTTACATGGTAGGTGAAACTCTCATTTAATCGCTTTGCTTGTCATTAGAAGGAGTTCATAGCATCTGACGGCTCTTGGCACCTTTGAGGCTGCAATGAGTTGTCTTCTGTTAGAGCGATTGACTTACTTTCAAATGGGGGAAGCTTATTTATCCTGCCTCCCTGCACTCTGTATGTGGCGCTCTGATACTCAACATGGAGTGCTCTTTCAGATACTCTGTGTTCTGGTCACTCCAGCCCACTTTCAAAAGGGGAGCCCAGTACTTTCAATGGTGCAGAGTACTTTCCCATTACACTTCCTACTTCCGTTGCAGTCATAATAACCGATAGTTAACCAGAGCAGACTTGCTGAAGTCTCATTGTCCTGTGTTATGGTCACCCAGGGCGATTTGTCATGAGGTGCTCTGACATCATAAAGCTACAGCATGGTGTCATCTGACATGAGAGCAAGCAATAGGATGCCTTTTTCATGGAATTGAAATGGGTAGCAGGCTAGACAGGATGTGCAGGTGAAGACAAAGATGGTAACATGAATAAACTCAGGCATTAGTTGACTTATGCATTTGTTTGAAGGTTTGGGTGATCATAATATTCTCGAGATCTCTATAGGTTAACTGATAGGGTTGCACAAGAATGAAGATGTTAGAATCTGTTATTCGTAGTTTTTATTATTACCTCTAGCTGTAGCATAAGCCTTCTTTCAAAACCTTATCAGATCACTTAATAGTTACTGCTGTACCATAACCTAAAAATTCTCAGTGAGAAAGATACCATGTCACAGGGCTAGCACTGAGATCTTTTTATTTATGTCCTAATATAGGTGCTGGAATGGTGTAGAGAGTAGTAGCAAAGTTTGGCTTTTGATCGAGAGAAGTATGCTAGGTTGGAAATAAAAGTCAGATTTGAGTTTGTAGTGAGCTGTGGATTTTCGCAGAGTTACAGACGCCATAGTACTCATTATTAGCACATTATAAAAATCTGTTTATTGTGTTGCATTAGTTTGGAGATATTCAAGTTCTGTTAATGGACTAACAGTGGACTTTTCCATCTGCAGATTATACTGAATGACCAGCAGAGGGAGTGATGCCGTAGACCATTTCTCTGCGATGCCGAGACCAAAAAAAAAAAGAAAGCGTCCTCAGCCTTCGGCTTCCATTATCAATTTACATGGTACGTGAAACTCTCATTTAATTGCTTTGCTTGTCATTAGAAGGAGTTCATAGCATCTGACGGCTCTTGGCACCTTTGAGGCTGCAATGAGTTGTCTTCTGTTAGAGCGATTGACTTACTTTCAAATGGGGGAAGCTTATTTATCCTGCCTCCCTGCACTCTGTATGTGGCGCTCTGATACTCAACATGGCGTGCTCTTTCAGATACTCTGTGTTCTGGTCACTCCAGCCCACTTTCAAAAGGGGAGCCCAGTACTTTCAATGGTGCAGAGTACTTTCCCATTACACTTCCTACTTCCGTTGCAGTCATAATAACCGATAGTTAACCAGAGCAGACTTGCTGAAGTCTCATTGTCCTGTGTTATGGTCACCCAGGGCGATTTGTCATGAGGTGCTCTGACATCATAAAGCTACAGCATGGTGTCATCTGACATGAGAGCAAGCAATAGGATGCCCTTTTTCATGGAATTGAAATGGGTAGCAGGCTAGACAGGATGTGCAGGTGAAGACAAAGATGGTAACATGAATAAACTCAGGCATTAGTTGACTTATGCATTTGTTTGAAGGTTTGGGTGATCATAATATTCTCGAGATCTCTATAGGTTAACTGATAGGGTTGCACAAGAATGAAGATGTTAGAATCTGTTATTCGTAGTTTTTATTATTACCTCTAGCTGTAGCATAAGCCTTCTTTCAAAACCTTATCAGATCACTTAATAGTTACTGCTGTACCATAACCTAAAAATTCTCAGTGAGAAAGATACCATGTCACAGGGCTAGCACTGAGATCTTTTTATTTATGTCCTAATATAGGTGCTGGAATGGTGTAGAGAGTAGTAGCAAAGTTTGGCTTTTGATCGAGAGAAGTATGCTAGGTTGGAAATAAAAGTCAGATTTGAGTTTGTAGTGAGCTGTGGATTTTCGCAGAGTTACAGACGCCATAGTACTCATTATTAGCACATTATAAAAATCTGTTTATTGTGTTGCATTAGTTTGGAGATATTCAAGTTCTGTTAATGGACTAACAGTGGACTTTTCCATCTGCAGATTATACTGAATGACCAGCAGAGGGAGTGATGCCGTAGACCATTTCTCTGCGATGCTGAGACCAAAAAAAAAAAAGAAAGCGTCCTCAGCCTTCGGCTTCCATTATCAATTTACATGGTAGGTGAAACTCTCATTTAATCGCTTTGCTTGTCATTAGAAGGAGTTCATAGCATCTGACGGCTCTTGGCACCTTTGAGGCTGCAATGAGTTGTCTTCTGTTAGAGCGATTGACTTACTTTCAAATGGGGGAAGCTTATTTATCCTGCCTCCCTGCACTCTGTATGTGGCGCTCTGATACTCAACATGGAGTGCTCTTTCAGATACTCTGTGTTCTGGTCACTCCAGCCCACTTTCAAAAGGGGAGCCCAGTACTTTCAATGGTGCAGAGTACTTTCCCATTACACTTCCTACTTCCGTTGCAGTCATAATAACCGATAGTTAACCAGAGCAGACTTGCTGAAGTCTCATTGTCCTGTGTTATGGTCACCCAGGGCGATTTGTCATGAGGTGCTCTGACATCATAAAGCTACAGCATGGTGTCATCTGACATGAGAGCAAGCAATAGGATGCCTTTTTCATGGAATTGAAATGGGTAGCAGGCTAGACAGGATGTGCAGGTGAAGACAAAGATGGTAACATGAATAAACTCAGGCATTAGTTGACTTATGCATTTGTTTGAAGGTTTGGGTGATCATAATATTCTCGAGATCTCTATAGGTTAACTGATAGGGTTGCACAAGAATGAAGATGTTAGAATCTGTTATTCGTAGTTTTTATTATTACCTCTAGCTGTAGCATAAGCCTTCTTTCAAAACCTTATCAGATCACTTAATAGTTACTGCTGTACCATAACCTAAAAATTCTCAGTGAGAAAGATACCATGTCACAGGGCTAGCACTGAGATCTTTTTATTTATGTCCTAATATAGGTGCTGGAATGGTGTAGAGAGTAGTAGCAAAGTTTGGCTTTTGATTGAGAGAAGTATGCTAGGTTGGAAATAAAAGTCAGATTTGACTTTGTAGTGAGCTGTGGATTTTCGCAGAGTTACAGACGCCATAGTACTCATTATTAGCACATTATAAAAATCTGTTTATTGTGTTGCATTAGTTTGGAGATATTCAAGTTCTGTTAATGGACTAACAGTGGACTTTTCCATCTGCAGATTATACTGAATGACCAGCAGAGGGAGTGATGCCGTAGACCATTTCTCTGCGATGCTGAGACAAAAAAAAAAAAAGAAAGCGTCCTCAGCCTTCGGCTTCCATTATCAATTTACATGGTAGGTGAAACTCTCATTTAATCGCTTTGCTTGTCATTAGAAGGAGTTCATAGCATCTGACGGCTCTTGGCACCTTTGAGGCTGCAATGAGTTGTCTTCTGTTAGAGCGATTGACTTACTTTCAAATGGGGGAAGCTTATTTATCCTGCCTCCCTGCACTCTGTATGTGGCGCTCTGATACTCAACATGGAGTGCTCTTTCAGATACTCTGTGTTCTGGTCACTCCAGCCCACTTTCAAAAGGGGAGCCCAGTACTTTCAATGGTGCAGAGTACTTTCCCATTACACTTCCTACTTCCGTTGCAGTCATAATAACCGATAGTTAACCAGAGCAGACTTGCTGAAGTCTCATTGTCCTGTGTTATGGTCACCAGGGCGATTTGTCATGAGGTGCTCTGACATCATAAAGCTACAGCATGGTGTCATCTGACATGAGAGCAAGCAATAGGATGCCTTTTTCATGGAATTGAAATGGGTAGCAGGCTAGACAGGATGTGCAGGTGAAGACAAAGATGGTAACATGAATAAACTCAGGCATTAGTTGACTTATGCATTTGTTTGAAGGTTTGGGTGATCATAATATTCTCGAGATCTCTATAGGTTAACTGATAGGGTTGCACAAGAATGAAGATGTTAGAATCTGTTATTCGTAGTTTTTATTATTACCTCTAGCTGTAGCATAAGCCTTCTTTCAAAACCTTATCAGATCACTTAATAGTTACTGCTGTACCATAACCTAAAAATTCTCAGTGAGAAAGATACCATGTCACAGGGCTAGCACTGAGATCTTTTTATTTATGTCCTAATATAGGTGCTGGAATGGTGTAGAGAGTAGTAGCAAAGTTTGGCTTTTGATCGAGAGAAGTATGCTAGGTTGGAAATAAAAGTCAGATTTGAGTTTGTAGTGAGCTGTGGATTTTCGCAGAGTTACAGACGCCATAGTACTCATTATTAGCACATTATAAAAATCTGTTTATTGTGTTGCATTAGTTTGGAGATATTCAAGTTCTGTTAATGGACTAACAGTGGACTTTTCCATCTGCAGATTATACTGAATGACCAGCAGAGGGAGTGATGCCGTAGACCATTTCTCTGCGATGCTGAGACCAAAAAAAAAAGAAAGCGTCCTCAGCCTTCGGCTTCCATTATCAATTTACATGGTAGGTGGAACTCTCATTTAATCGCTTTTGCTTGTCATTAGAAGGAGTTCATAGCATCTGACGGCTCTTGGCACCTTTGAGGCTGCAATGAGTTGTCTTCTGTTAGAGCGATTGACTTACTTTCAAATGGGGGAAGCTTATTTATCCTGCCTCCCTGCACTCTGTATGTGGCGCTCTGATACTCAACATGGAGTGCTCTTTCAGATACTCTGTGTTCTGGTCACTCCAGCCCACTTTCAAAAGGGGAGCCCAGTACTTTCAATGGTGCAGAGTACTTTCCCATTACACTTCCTACTTCCGTTGCAGTCATAATAACCGATAGTTAACCAGAGCAGACTTGCTGAAGTCTCATTGTCCTGTGTTATGGTCACCCAGGGCGATTTGTCATGAGGTGCTCTGACATCATAAAGCTACAGCATGGTGTCATCTGACATGAGAGCAAGCAATAGGATGCCTTTTTCATGGAATTGAAATGGGTAGCAGGCTAGACAGGATGTGCAGGTGAAGACAAAGATGGTAACATGAATAAACTCAGGCATTAGTTGACTTATGCATTTGTTTGAAGGTTTGGGTGATCATAATATTCTCGAGATCTCTATAGGTTAACTGATAGGGTTGCACAAGAATGAAGATGTTAGAATCTGTTATTCGTAGTTTTTATTATTACCTCTAGCTGTAGCATAAGCCTTCTTTCAAAACCTTATCAGATCACTTAATAGTTACTGCTGTACCATAACCTAAAAATTCTCAGTGAGAAAGATACCATGTCACAGGGCTAGCACTGAGATCTTTTTATTTATGTCCTAATATAGGTGCTGGAATGGTGTAGAGAGTAGTAGCAAAGTTTGGCTTTTGATCGAGAGAAGTATGCTAGGTTGGAAATAAAAGTCAGATTTGAGTTTGTAGTGAGCTGTGGATTTTCGCAGAGTTACAGACGCCATAGTACTCATTATTAGCACATTATAAAAATCTGTTTATTGTGTTGCATTAGTTTGGAGATATTCAAGTTCTGTTAATGGACTAACAGTGGACTTTTCCATCTGCAGATTATACTGAATGACCAGCAGAGGGAGTGATGCCGTAGACCATTTCTCTGCGATGCCGAGACCAAAAAAAAAAAGAAAGCGTCCTCAGCCTTCGGCTTCCATTATCAATTTACATGGTACGTGAAACTCTCATTTAATTGCTTTGCTTGTCATTAGAAGGAGTTCATAGCATCTGACGGCTCTTGGCACCTTTGAGGCTGCAATGAGTTGTCTTCTGTTAGAGCGATTGACTTACTTTCAAATGGGGGAAGCTTATTTATCTGCCTCCCTGCACTCTGTATGTGGCGCTCTGATACTCAACATGGCGTGCTCTTTCAGATACTCTGTGTTCTGGTCACTCCAGCCCACTTTCAAAAGGGGAGCCCAGTACTTTCAATGGTGCAGAGTACTTTCCCATTACACTTCCTACTTCCGTTGCAGTCATAATAACCGATAGTTAACCAGAGCAGACTTGCTGAAGTCTCATTGTCCTGTGTTATGGTCACCCAGGGCGATTTGTCATGAGGTGCTCTGACATCATAAAGCTACAGCATGGTGTCATCTGACATGAGAGCAAGCAATAGGATGCCTTTTTCATGGAATTGAAATGGGTAGCAGGCTAGACAGGATGTGCAGGTGAAGACAAAGATGGTAACATGAATAAACTCAGGCATTAGTTGACTTATGCATTTGTTTGAAGGTTTGGGTGATCATAATATTCTCGAGATCTCTATAGGTTAACTGATAGGGTTGCACAAGAATGAAGATGTTAGAATCTGTTATTCGTAGTTTTTATTATTACCTCTAGCTGTAGCATAAGCCTTCTTTCAAAACCTTATCAGAT
This sequence comes from Triturus cristatus, assembly GCF_964204655.1. Taxonomy (NCBI): domain Eukaryota; kingdom Metazoa; phylum Chordata; class Amphibia; order Caudata; family Salamandridae; genus Triturus; species Triturus cristatus. The sequence goes on from NW_028188491.1 coordinate 113,397, forward strand.
CACTTAATAGTTACTGCTGTACCATAACCTAAAAATTCTCAGTGAGAAAGATACCATGTCACAGGGCTAGCACTGAGATCTTTTTATTTATGTCCTAATATAGGTGCTGGAATGTGTAGAGAGTAGTAGCAAAGTTTGGCTTTTGATCGAGAGAAGTATGCTAGGTTGGAAATAAAAGTCAGATTTGAGTTTGTAGTGAGCTGTGGATTTTCGCAGAGTTACAGACGCCATAGTACTCATTATTAGCACATTATAAAAATCTGTTTATTGTGTTGCATTAGTTTGGAGATATTCAAGTTCTGTTAATGGACTAACAGTGGACTTTTCCATCTGCAGATTATACTGAATGACCAGCAGAGGGAGTGATGCCGTAGACCATTTCTCTGCGATGCCGAGACCAAAAAAAAAAGAAAGCGTCCTCAGCCTTCGGCTTCCATTATCAATTTACATGGTACGTGAAACTCTCATTTAATTGCTTTGCTTGTCATTAGAAGGAGTTCATAGCATCTGACGGCTCTTGGCACCTTTGAGGCTGCAATGAGTTGTCTTCTGTTAGAGCGATTGACTTACTTTCAAATGGGGGAAGCTTATTTATCCTGCCTCCCTGCACTCTGTATGTGGCGCTCTGATACTCAACATGGCGTGCTCTTTCAGATACTCTGTGTTCTGGTCACTCCAGCCCACTTTCAAAAGGGGAGCCCAGTACTTTCAATGGTGCAGAGTACTTTCCCATTACACTTCCTACTTCCGTTGCAGTCATAATAACCGATAGTTAACCAGAGCAGACTTGCTGAAGTCTCATTGTCCTGTGTTATGGTCACCCAGGGCGATTTGTCATGAGGTGCTCTGACATCATAAAGCTACAGCATGGTGTCATCTGACATGAGAGCAAGCAATAGGATGCCTTTTTCATGGAATTGAAATGGGTAGCAGGCTAGACAGGATGTGCAGGTGAAGACAAAGATGGTAACATGAATAAACTCAGGCATTAGTTGACTTATGCATTTGTTTGAAGGTTTGGGTGATCATAATATTCTCGAGATCTCTATAGGTTAACTGATAGGGTTGCACAAGAATGAAGATGTTAGAATCTGTTATTCGTAGTTTTTATTATTACCTCTAGCTGTAGCATAAGCCTTCTTTCAAAACCTTATCAGATCACTTAATAGTTACTGCTGTACCATAACCTAAAAATTCTCAGTGAGAAAGATACCATGTCACAGGGCTAGCACTGAGATCTTTTTATTTATGTCCTAATATAGGTGCTGGAATGGTGTAGAGAGTAGTAGCAAAGTTTGGCTTTTGATCGAGAGAAGTATGCTAGGTTGGAAATAAAAGTCAGATTTGAGTTTGTAGTGAGCTGTGGATTTTCGCAGAGTTACAGACGCCATAGTACTCATTATTAGCACATTATAAAAATCTGTTTATTGTGTTGCATTAGTTTGGAGATATTCAAGTTCTGTTAATGGACTAACAGTGGACTTTTCCATCTGCAGATTATACTGAATGACCAGCAGAGGGAGTGATGCCGTAGACCATTTCTCTGCGATGCCGAGACCAAAAAAAAAAAGAAAGCGTCCTCAGCCTTCGGCTTCCATTATCAATTTACATGGTACGTGAAACTCTCATTTAATTGCTTTGCTTGTCATTAGAAGGAGTTCATAGCATCTGACGGCTCTTGGCACCTTTGAGGCTGCAATGAGTTGTCTTCTGTTAGAGCGATTGACTTACTTTCAAATGGGGGAAGCTTATTTATCCTGCCTCCCTGCACTCTGTATGTGGCGCTCTGATACTCAACATGGCGTGCTCTTTCAGATACTCTGTGTTCTGGTCACTCCAGCCCACTTTCAAAAGGGGAGCCCAGTACTTTCAATGGTGCAGAGTACTTTCCCATTACACTTCCTACTTCCGTTGCAGTCATAATAACCGATAGTTAACCAGAGCAGACTTGCTGAAGTCTCATTGTCCTGTGTTATGGTCACCCAGGGCGATTTGTCATGAGGTGCTCTGACATCATAAAGCTACAGCATGGTGTCATCTGACATGAGAGCAAGCAATAGGATGCCTTTTTCATGGAATTGAAATGGGTAGCAGGCTAGACAGGATGTGCAGGTGAAGACAAAGATGGTAACATGAATAAACTCAGGCATTAGTTGACTTATGCATTTGTTTGAAGGTTTGGGTGATCATAATATTCTCGAGATCTCTATAGGTTAACTGATAGGGTTGCACAAGAATGAAGATGTTAGAATCTGTTATTCGTAGTTTTTATTATTACCTCTAGCTGTAGCATAAGCCTTCTTTCAAAACCTTATCAGATCACTTAATAGTTACTGCTGTACCATAACCTAAAAATTCTCAGTGAGAAAGATACCATGTCACAGGGCTAGCACTGAGATCTTTTTATTTATGTCCTAATATAGGTGCTGGAATGGTGTAGAGAGTAGTAGCAAAGTTTGGCTTTTGATCGAGAGAAGTATGCTAGGTTGGAAATAAAAGTCAGATTTGAGTTTGTAGTGAGCTGTGGATTTTCGCAGAGTTACAGACGCCATAGTACTCATTATTAGCACATTATAAAAATCTGTTTATTGTGTTGCATTAGTTTGGAGATATTCAAGTTCTGTTAATGGACTAACAGTGGACTTTTCCATCTGCAGATTATACTGAATGACCAGCAGAGGGAGTGATGCCGTAGACCATTTCTCTGCGATGCCGAGACCAAAAAAAAAAAGAAAGCGTCCTCAGCCTTCGGCTTCCATTATCAATTTACATGGTACGTGAAACTCTCATTTAATTGCTTTGCTTGTCATTAGAAGGAGTTCATAGCATCTGACGGCTCTTGGCACCTTTGAGGCTGCAATGAGTTGTCTTCTGTTAGAGCGATTGACTTACTTTCAAATGGGGGAAGCTTATTTATCCTGCCTCCCTGCACTCTGTATGTGGCGCTCTGATACTCAACATGGCGTGCTCTTTCAGATACTCTGTGTTCTGGTCACTCCAGCCCACTTTCAAAAGGGAGCCCAGTACTTTCAATGGTGCAGAGTACTTTCCCATTACACTTCCTACTTCCGTTGCAGTCATAATAACCGATAGTTAACCAGAGCAGACTTGCTGAAGTCTCATTGTCCTGTGTTATGGTCACCCAGGGCGATTTGTCATGAGGTGCTCTGACATCATAAAGCTACAGCATGGTGTCATCTGACATGAGAGCAAGCAATAGGATGCCTTTTTCATGGAATTGAAATGGGTAGCAGGCTAGACAGGATGTGCATGTGAAGACAAAGATGGTAACATGAATAAACTCAGGCATTAGTTGACTTATGCATTTGTTTGAAGGTTTGGGTGATCATAATATTCTCGAGATCTCTATAGGTTAACTGATAGGGTTGCACAAGAATGAAGATGTTAGAATCTGTTATTCGTAGTTTTTATTATTACCTCTAGCTGTAGCATAAGCCTTCTTTCAAAACCTTATCAGATCACTTAATAGTTACTGCTGTACCATAACCTAAAAATTCTCAGTGAGAAAGATACCATGTCACAGGGCTAGCACTGAGATCTTTTTATTTATGTCCTAATATAGGTGCTGGAATGGTGTAGAGAGTAGTAGCAAAGTTTGGCTTTTGATCGAGAGAAGTATGCTAGGTTGGAAATAAAAGTCAGATTTGACTTTGTAGTGAGCTGTGGATTTTCGCAGAGTTACAGACGCCATAGTACTCATTATTAGCACATTATAAAAATCTGTTTATTGTGTTGCATTAGTTTGGAGATATTCAAGTTCTGTTAATGGACTAACAGTGGACTTTTCCATCTGCAGATTATACTGAATGACCAGCAGAGGGAGTGATGCCGTAGACCATTTCTCTGCGATGCTGAGACCAAAAAAAAAAAGAAAGCGTCCTCAGCCTTCGGCTTCCATTATCAATTTACATGGTAGGTGAAACTCTCATTTAATCGCTTTTGCTTGTCATTAGAAGGAGTTCATAGCATCTGACGGCTCTTGGCACCTTTGAGGCTGCAATGAGTTGTCTTCTGTTAGAGCGATTGACTTACTTTCAAATGGGGGAAGCTTATTTATCCTGCCTCCCTGCACTCTGTATGTGGCGCTCTGATACTCAACATGGAGTGCTCTTTCAGATACTCTGTGTTCTGGTCACTCCAGCCCACTTTCAAAAGGGGAGCCCAGTACTTTCAATGGTGCAGAGTACTTTCCCATTACACTTCCTACTTCCGTTGCAGTCATAATAACCGATAGTTAACCAGAGCAGACTTGCTGAAGTCTCATTGTCCTGTGTTATGGTCACCCAGGGCGATTTGTCATGAGGTGCTCTGACATCATAAAGCTACAGCATGGTGTCATCTGACATGAGAGCAAGCAATAGGATGCCTTTTTCATGGAATTGAAATGGGTAGCAGGCTAGACAGGATGTGCATGTGAAGACAAAGATGGTAACATGAATAAACTCAGGCATTAGTTGACTTATGCATTTGTTTGAAGGTTTGGGTGATCATAATATTCTCGAGATCTCTATAGGTTAACTGATAGGGTTGCACAAGAATGAGATGTTAGAATCTGTTATTCGTAGTTTTTATTATTACCTCTAGCTGTAGCATAAGCCTTCTTTCAAAACCTTATCAGATCACTTAATAGTTACTGCTGTACCATAACCTAAAAATTCTCAGTGAGAAAGATACCATGTCACAGGGCTAGCACTGAGATCTTTTTATTTATGTCCTAATATAGGTGCTGGAATGGTGTAGAGAGTAGTAGCAAAGTTTGGCTTTTGATCGAGAGAAGTATGCTAGGTTGGAAATAAAAGTCAGATTTGACTTTGTAGTGAGCTGTGGATTTTCGCAGAGTTACAGACGCCATAGTACTCATTATTAGCACATTATAAAAATCTGTTTATTGTGTTGCATTAGTTTGGAGATATTCAAGTTCTGTTAATGGACTAACAGTGGACTTTTCCATCTGCAGATTATACTGAATGACCAGCAGAGGGAGTGATGCCGTAGACCATTTCTCTGCGATGCTGAGACCAAAAAAAAAAAAGAAAGCGTCCTCAGCCTTCGGCTTCCATTATCAATTTACATGGTAGGTGGAACTCTCATTTAATCGCTTTTGCTTGTCATTAGAAGGAGTTCATAGCATCTGACGGCTCTTGGCACCTTTGAGGCTGCAATGAGTTGTCTTCTGTTAGAGCGATTGACTTACTTTCAAATGGGGGAAGCTTATTTATCCTGCCTCCTGCACTCTGTATGTGGCGCTCTGATACTCAACATGGAGTGCTCTTTCAGATACTCTGTGTTCTGGTCACTCCAGCCCACTTTCAAAAGGGGAGCCCAGTACTTTCAATGGTGCAGAGTACTTTCCCATTACACTTCCTACTTCCGTTGCAGTCATAATAACCGATAGTTAACCAGAGCAGACTTGCTGAAGTCTCATTGTCCTGTGTTATGGTCACCCAGGGCGATTTGTCATGAGGTGCTCTGACATCATAAAGCTACAGCATGGTGTCATCTGACATGAGAGCAAGCAATAGGATGCCTTTTTCATGGAATTGAAATGGGTAGCAGGCTAGACAGGATGTGCAGGTGAAGACAAAGATGGTAACATGAATAAACTCAGGCATTAGTTGACTTATGCATTTGTTTGAAGGTTTGGGTGATCATAATATTCTCGAGATCTCTATAGGTTAACTGATAGGGTTGCACAAGAATGAAGATGTTAGAATCTGTTATTCGTAGTTTTTATTATTACCTCTAGCTGTAGCATAAGCCTTCTTTCAAAACCTTATCAGATCACTTAATAGTTACTGCTGTACCATAACCTAAAAATTCTCAGTGAGAAAGATACCATGTCACAGGGCTAGCACTGAGATCTTTTTATTTATGTCCTAATATAGGTGCTGGAATGGTGTAGAGAGTAGTAGCAAAGTTTGGCTTTTGATCGAGAGAAGTATGCTAGGTT